>NW_011365872.1:0-6170 GCF_000735185.1 Notothenia coriiceps | reverse complement strand
TAAAAAAAAAATCTTCCCGGTGAGCATGCCCCCGTACCCCCCTAGAGGAGGTGAGGACCTCCCCCCTACTTATAAAATATCCCTTTACCTCTGCTTACACCTATATGCCATTTTGTATGCTGTGAGCTGATTATCGAGCCTTCATTGTAAGAGTCGGGGGTACACTGTGTGTGTGCGTATTCCACTGTACCGCCCGGTACATTAATGGGAAACCCTAGTTTGTAATAATGTTCAATACATTTGTAACACTGTACTCATGGACGTTTATTTTTTCGGTTCACCAAAAAAAAAATCTCACTCCAAGCTGAACTCAAATGTTGGCAGCCCTGCAGAAACTAATCTGCTTGTCTACAAGTAGTATTGTGTTCATGTGTTTTTCAGAAAGGGGAATCAGAATCTAAGTCACCTGAATGCGAAAAAGCTGAATATACAAAGATTTTACCTCTGAAAATTAGATGTTTGCATAACAGGCGGACATCTTGTGACACATACATGTTGTCAAGTTTCCTTATCAGAACTCCTGCAAGTGGTTTTGTTGTGTTTTTTTTTATTCTCATTGTTGAGGTTTTGGATGTACACGCTTATAGCAGAAATTGTACGTTTTGTGCAATGTAAAACCACCAAATGATGTATCCGTTTTGGAGAGCAGTGCGAAGCCTCTACCCTTTTACACCATCTTTGTTGGTTGTGGCACTGGTGGATTTAGGATAGGTGTTCATTTCCCCCCAGTGAAAACAGACAATATTAAATGCACAAAAACAACCTCTATATCCAAATATCATTCACAAATATATTCACCTCTGAAATTTTAGTGCAACAATGTTGTCCACAACGTTCAGTTTTGCCTCAACCATATTTGTATTTGAGGCAATGCCTTACATTGATGCTATTCTGCTCTCTTCTACCTGTAGTGGAGTTTTTCCACAAATTAGTATGAATGTACATTTCTGTAAGGCTGTTAAATCTTATGTAATTTCAAAGAAAAGCAGATGAAAATATATTTTTATGTTCTTTATGTATCATATATCTTAGCCTATAGCCTATTTCATCAACAGATACAGAGGAGCAAATGTTGGCAATGAGAATCTTAAATCTCTCTCCAGATTACAGACTAAACATGTAAAGATCAGAGTAAAAAAAGAAAGAAACATTGACATTGTGTTATTGTTGTTTTGTTATAAAGATTGTGCTAGTTATAATTCCTGTTTGGACAACAATGCATCATATTCTTTAAAATACATCATCAAATGTTGTGTTTTGCAGATGATCCAAGGTGGTTATTTAATCTGTTTTGTCCTAAAGAAGTAGGGCAATACTTATTTTCCTCAAATTATTTTTTTTTTTTATGATTGTCATTTTCTATGTCTTTCTATGTCTTCCCCTGATCTCAACTTTTGTGGTATACAAAATGTATAATGTTTATATGTTCTTGAATAAATAAAGGAAAAAAAGCTGGGCTGGAGCTCCACTACCCACTGTGTTTATAAACTGTGGCGTCAGGGCGTAACCTGGAAGTAGTCACTCTGAGCGGGATAACCGGAACAACAAGATGGCGGAGAGTGAAGAGTTTCGGGTAGGCTAAAAGAAAAACACTGATTGTGACTTTCGTCTGTCAACATTAAAACACGTTACAAAAACTTGAAAATAATATGATGTTATAAATATGGCGGTCGGAGCTGACGGGCTCAGAGGAAAGGGCATTACTTCGCAGAAATATGCACTTTTAAGAGCAGGTCGTTAGCGTTTAGGAAGTTAGCCTTAATGCTAAGAGACGCTAATAGGTCTCTTGTTATTTCACTTCAACTGAAACCCTTGCTGAATTTAATTTTTCAATGTGTCTGTTCGCGGTGTTGTTGTCTTTGTAAGTAGTTATATAACGCTGTTAAGCAACATAATTGGTCATTAAAACCCTCCTGCACGAAGTCTATTACATGCAGCTATTATCACGATGATACAACAGCTAGCAAAAAGTTAACGCTATGGTGTCTAAATATCTTAATTTTAACACCTTCATATAACCTTAGCCACACTGGTATAAAGTCTTTAGGTTTTTTCTTTGATCGTTTTAACAACTTAATAGTTTCATTGAATTGTACTGTTAAGTCTAGACTATATTTTCTGATGTAAACAACTGTGCAAATACAAAGCTGAGGGAACAGCTGCAACGCCGATAACTGACTGATTATTTGCTTGTTCGGTAATATAACGTGATTGAATTTGGTTAAAGGAGGCTGGGAAGTTGTTTTGCTTATGAACTACATGTATTAAACATCACTGTCTAGTATTGTTCCTGTGATAATGAAAATACAAGTGATCCTGATAATCATTTAGCGGTGTGAGGCGGGGGAGGAGGGTTACTTGTTAAATCTAAAAAAATGTAATAATTTACCTAATCTGATAAAGATGTTGTTTTTTACTAAAGGGTAGGCCTATGTAACCTTAACAAAGAAGAAACCTACCCTGAAAGGGTTTAATAGGAAAATATAATAATGTGTGCACACAGATTTAATTGATGGTGTTAACAAATTATAAAATCTATTCTCTTACACTCTTGTTAATTAATTGTCTTGAATTAATCATTTGTATATGAATTAACTGAACATGACTTAAAACCGTTTTTGAAATTAGAACATACAGTATTCCCAAGGGAGTCACCGATAAATTGATGTATTAAAGTAAACAAACCTGATTGAACCCAGACTTATGATTATTTAATGAATGCCACAAAAGCCTGAAAACCAGATTTCCTCAAGATACAGATTTGTCATAGAAAAGCATGCATACAATGTAATCAAGACTTGTATTGTGTGGCCTTGATGTAGGCTTGTGTAGTGTTTTCTTGTTTAGATCTTTATCAGCAGTAGTGTTCAGTTGTGTAACTTATTGAGGAATCCAGAGTGTCCCAGCTTCAGGTGTTTCTGGGCTTTATTTGGCACGACAAAAGAGGTTGAAAGTCAAAATGAAGGCACTGTGTCCAGAATAAGTCAAGGATCAAAGACCCTTTGGCCCAATTCCAATCGTACTGCTTCCCACTCTGTGACGGAGTGGACTCCGTCTGTAGTCACACTGTCAGCTGAATGGCGCTCCTTCTTTAAGGCGGAGGAGGTTGTCAATACAGCGACAAGCTTGGGGAATACTTCCTATCTCTGACAGAAACGGGAACGGTTGTAACTTTCTCTAACCGTAGTTTCAAATCAGCCACTCACTGACTATTTTTTAATAAAACTCCCAAAATCTTAAAGGGCGTTTTATTTTTTATTTTATTTGTCGATGTTCGCATGGAACTATGTGTACATAGCGTGTTTCACGGGGGACACAAACAGCGTTGCACCTGGTAAGGTAGGTTCAGCAACAGGTTTATCAGGACTTATGCTGTGTGTAGTGGTCGGCCGAGTAGGCATACTCCCACTGTTGCCCTGTGATGTAGGTAAACAGTCCAAACTGCCTTTTCTGTCAGCAGGAGTCCTTCCTGTAGCAGAGACCTCAGCGTGTTGACAGGAGAAACAGCCGCGTGGGACCACACCAACAGCAGCATGAACCTCCAGCAGCCGGCACCTCTCGTCCCCCCCGTCCACCCTGATGTGCAAATGAAGCCCCTCCCCTTCTATGATGTGCTGGACATCCTCATCAAGCCTTCGAGTCTAGGTGCGCCATGGAGTTTTCTTTTCTTTTTCCTTTGAACTGTGAGACATGTAACCCTTGGTTCTGCCATCATGACTTGTGGCGGGTACTTTTGAATGATCTCATATACTGATGCAAATGTATTATTCTAGAAGTTGCTAATAATATACCAACAAAACATTTTTCATGACAATACTTTCCTGAGTAGGTTTTACAAACTAAAACCATTAAAATGTTTTGAATTGTGTAAATATAACCAGCTAGGGAATTGTTTATCACAGGATTATACCACATGCATGTCATATTTAAGCTTGAAGATTTTTTCCATCATACATTTGAAAAATGACGGCAAATGAGACCTCTGCAGCAGCACTAAGTCACATGGCCGTGCAAAACGGAGAAACATGGCGTATGTCCATTATTTGCCTATGTTTTACCCATGCGTCCCTAATTCTGATACAGATGCTCCATGAAGGTGTAGTTAGTAGTATGAAGTACTTCACCTGTTTTGGTAATATGTGCAAAACCTAAAGGAATACAAAAAGTAACATTATGTTTTTCATGAAGAAATGTTCCTGAGTAGGCTATACAAACTAACAAAAACCTTTTTAATATATTCAATTGTGTAAATACAACCAGCTGGGGAATAGCTTATTAAAAGATAATACCACTTTCATGTCAAATTGGTGCAATCATAATGATGAACTTTCATATCAACTTCCAAGACGTATTTGAAACTGGAACATTTTGTGATATATCCGACTTGGCAATAAGTAGTCTAGTAGTGACTGAAAATAAAATATGGAACCTTGATATCAGAAGTAGATTAAAATGAAATTCAACCCAAAGTTTGAGTTATTTGGTCAATTAAGAGTATTTTAACCCTTACATGACCAACATCCTATATGACTAACAAGACTTATACCTGACGAAGGCAGTGCCAGCCAACACTAGCAAGGGTACAGTTTGTAATTGTTCTGTAGTAAGGCCTAACCGGAGTTGACTGTGTTCCTTAAGTGCCTTTGTCCCTAGTACAGAACTTTAATTGAATTTTGAACACAATTAGCCTTCGTTGTGGAAGAGGGAAAGACTCATGAGAATAGAGATTAGACACTGAACCATCAGAAACAATTCAGAAAAAGTTCAGAAGTTTTTTGAGATATTTCTCTCCAGCAAAGTGATCAGAAGTCGAAAATGCACTCTGTGTGTTGTATTTCATTTGCTGATCCTGAAAACACTCGCTACACAGGGCGGAAATCCTGCATCAAGTACCCCCAGGGGTCCACGTACCCCCGGTTTAGAACCGCTACTGTAGTTCATTGAGAGGCAGCACAAATGAAAACATTGAAGCAGATAGGAAGGGGCTGCAGCGTTTCAGTGCACTCTAAGGAGAGTATTGAGTTCATGGTGTGGGGATTGTGCAGATGAGTTGGGATTACTGCAGTGATCCATCTGAAAAGGTACCAAAATGGTAACTTGTTGTTCCATATGAAGATCACTAATGATGCTAATGTGTGTGTTATTAGCCATGGTATTCACTCTAACTTTCAGTCACCATTTGTGTCTCCAGGAGCGAGTCCTGCACAGAGGTACCACCAAGAGAAATACTTCATCTTTGCCCTGACACCACAACAAGTTCGTGAAGTGTGCATATCCAGGTAGGACTGTTTAATGAAAAGCGACTTGTGGTGTTAAATAATAAATCACTGATTCTTGAGAGTCGGGACAAAACACTTTCTGAAAAATATTTTTTGAAAATGTACACTATTGATTAGTTATATATTCATGTAGATTAAGATATGTGCTATTTAACCATGTAAAGGTGCAGGCTTGAGGTTAAAACACATTTTTAATAAATTCACATGTTTACCTTAAAAACTTGATTTGTGTCAACTACGTCAGACACACTAAAAGTATATAATTATATAATTATAATAGCCCAACAAGAATCTTAAGTTCTGATGTATGTTGTTATAGTGTTTAGTTAATCTTATATGCAATAAAATATAATATGTAAACTAACGGCTTAATTTCACACTGTTATGAATAGACAGATTTAAAAAAAATTGCATTTTCAAACTTTATCTTTTATTTTGCCACTAAAGAAAAAAAATCCTTAAGGGAATAAGACACAAGAGGGTATAGATCTGATGGTCCTTTATTACTTAAACAACACAAACTGAACAAAGAATTAGTTTTTTCCCAGAACAATTACAAAAACATACATCTGAGGTTGCTGATGAAGATCTGACGGTGTTGACAGGAAACTGACTGAGTTGACAAAATTGTATTTGCACTTCTGATTAATGAACAAATGCTTTGTTAAACAGATGGAAGTGACAATAGATTCATAAATAACAACTCCTTGTCTTCATTCAACTGAAATAAACTATCTTAGTGTAAATACAGCGTTTCAAACTATAACAAATTGCACCGTTTCCAACTATTACAAAAAATAAGCTAACAATCAGCCATAGGTGATGCTGCAAAACATGGCATACTTCAAAACTAGGAAAAAGAAGAGAGCAGGAACACATGTGTTGAGGAGG
>NW_011365871.1:16901-29898 GCF_000735185.1 Notothenia coriiceps | reverse complement strand
TCAGCTCGGAGTCATGAGGTAAGAACGGGGCTCTCCTTCTTAAATCACATTATTATCGTATTGTATATGTTACCCGGGTAAAGCGTGCATCCCGAGCCTCCTGCCCTCTCTGACTCAGGTCGGCTCGGCTCGGTTTGGTTTCGCTTAGAGCTGTGAGTCACAGACAATGCTAGGATGTCAAATCAGACGCTAGGATGCTCTTTCTAAAACCTGCAACATCAAATCCAAAATATGTAAGCTTTAAATCCGACTTTTATTATTTAGATTATATTCTCAGAGCTGCGTTTTTATCATGTTTCCATTCCATCCATCATTCATGCGGTGTTTTGGGGACGTGCGTCCTCTTTTCTTTCTCCTCCTTCATGCGGGCGGACGATAGAGGGTGGAGGGATGATGAATCATAGATGTGGACAAAAAAAAGGCTGCAGCGGAAACCCATGTCAGGGGTCGAATATAAAAATGAAATTTTTTTGCCGGTTTGATAGGCCTAGTAAGTATCCTGTTTGGTAAAAAAACAACAGTGTGGACCTCCATCACACGGTCTGCTCAGGTCCAGCTGTTGGATCTGATCTCAGGTGGTTTCTTTTCCGGCTGGCTGATGATTAGTGGCCGTGAACGTCTCCTGCGGTCTGTGTGTGTCTGTGCTGCGTTCATGGCCCTGCTGTCTCATGATTCTGTCTCAGTCGTGTTCTCTGTGTTTATGTGGAAGCTATCCTGATGGTATCTGCATGTTTTTAGATTTGTAGGCCTATGGCTGTTTATTCCGGTCTGTATTGATCGTTTAGGCCGTAACAACACTGGGTCAGATCTCTTTGGAATCAACTCAGTTACTGAATAGAAACAACGGTGCATTTTCTTAGTAAAGTTACCTGGCTGTACAGGAATGAAACACTTGTAATATAATTTCAATTTCAAACACAATCAAGCATTGTAAATATTTCACAATTTTTTAAATGTCAAAATGGTAATTTCACACAACGTTTCTGTTTCATAATGAAAAGAAAGAGCAGATAATATTGTTTAAAACTTGTAAATATTTATTTAAAAGATGAATATGATATTGAGCTGGTTTAATGTTTTTGAATAAAATTAGACTATATAAAGTTAATCTATAATTTTCATTGATTAATGCCATAGTGTACACACAAGGTCAAATATTAATAACTCATTTATTTTCACTCTGTCTGCCTTAGATGATGATTCTTAATTTCATTTGTATTTAAAAGCTTGTTTGTAATCTTACAAAGATGGTTTTAGGAGTAATGATCGCCAACAGATGTGTTCTCAATAACTGTAGAAGTTTTATAATATATCTCCAGGAGAGTCTTTAATAGTAATCTCAACTACAGGATTCTCTCAGTTCTTCTCTTACAATCATAGTTAGGGCACGTGATATTATATTTGTTTATTACGTCATAGAACAGGAAACCGAGGGAGAGGAAGTGAAGGGTAAATGTGACCCTGGTGATCAGAGATGACCCGCGTCATGAACACAACACATGCAGGCACACGTCTGTAGTGGAAAGGTTGATGACGGTCTGTCTGTAAACGTGCTACGTTGTAGTTGGACTTTTCATTGCCTCTCTTAATAGAGTTGTATATTATCCAGAATCCTGAAGATTTGGGGATTTCCCTGAACAGCTGATCCCAGAGCCTGATGCTGCTGACAGATGAGTGTGATGGAGTGTGTGCAGGGTGGAGGACTCAGGGTGTGGCTCTCTTCTGTCTGTTTATTGACCAACATCGTCAAAGGACATTTCAGAAATTCAACCTTTAGAGTCT
This sequence comes from Notothenia coriiceps, assembly GCF_000735185.1. Taxonomy (NCBI): domain Eukaryota; kingdom Metazoa; phylum Chordata; class Actinopteri; order Perciformes; family Nototheniidae; genus Notothenia; species Notothenia coriiceps. Next base: position 28,116 of record NW_011365871.1, on the reverse strand, counting down.
AAGAGAAGCATTCATGATGACCAGTTCAACCAGATTCACAGGGAAAGAGGAGAACTGATGGTTATGGCTGGCTTTTGTATTTTGGTTGTATAATGACTGATTCGTTTTGGTTGTAAAGGAAGTATAAAAAAAACAAAACCATTTATAATCTATGAATAAAATATGGTGGTGACCAGATTTTCACCAACATTTAAAGTAACATAAAGAGAAGTCAAAAGTGTTAAACCTACCCAGAAGTATCATCACAGTGAGTGTGAATCTGTAACTCCAAATTAAAATACTGAAATCATCCTGGATTCTTTTATTTATCCGATGGCCAAAGAGACCAGACTATATTCCTGATCTTCAAAAAATATATTGAAATCAGTTTGAGTCCTTCCTGTTTTCTGATCTGCTCCTACTCCAACAAACAAACACTTATCCTTTTTGAGGTATACTCCATTTTTATCTTTGAATATTATGGAAATTCTTAGGTGCATGTTTCATATTTCTTTTTTAAATCTATTTAAAAATGTTAATTAATTAAATTTCTTATTATCATCCTTCTTATATTTACCTTCTAGTTTGTGGGACAACATTCAAGGATTGCATTTGCTTAGTAAAACATTGGGATTTGAGCCTCTGAATACGAAATGTACCTTCTTCTTTTTACATCCTTTGCTTTCCTACTGTTGGAAAGATTTCTTTACGACATCATTCATTTATTTAATGTTGTGGTCACTGGTCAAATGTCTGATTGTCCTTAAATGCACCAACAGGATGTGATGTCTCTCAGCTTCATCTGCACATGAGGAGAATGTTTGACAGAAAACAAGCAAACGTGTATTTTCTTAGAAATGTAGTGAAATCCATCTGAAAACTGAGTGATTTAGTAAATGGAGGCTGGTCACCAGAGAGGTGTGTGATATGGAGTTGAGTCTCAGTGTGTGTGGGGCACTGGGGTCAAGTTTCAAACTAAACGTCAGGTTCTTTTAGCTACAAACTGTAGAAAGCTTTAATATGTGGCTTTACAATAAATATGAATTGGTCATTTAAACCTGGAAAAGTTTTTATTCAAACATACTGAGAATCTACAAAAACGTTACAATTTGACATTTATAGGTAATATGTATTTAGTTAGTGTTCTTCAAAACAAAGCTCCGCATTGCTTATGTTATATCAAGTTTAAGTTACGGATAAAGTTAGTTCAATCTGATTGAAAAGAGTTTGTCGCATAATGTGCTTTAATGGTTGACTCGTCTATGTTGGTGTCTTTAGAATTGTACTAATGGATATTCTAAAACACGCAGAGTGCAGTGAAAGTAAATGTTTTGGGGGTTTTGGCTGTTGTTGAAATGAAGCTGTGTCTGCAAACCACAGCCTAAAAGACAGACAGGAGGTCCTTGTTCTCTGAGCTGAAGAGGCATTGATGATGTCACATTATAAAACATTGAATTTTAGGAAAGTTGCGTAGCTTCAGACAGAGAGAGCTGAACGTCTGCTGTCCAACACTGACCTGACCTCGGTCCTGCTGAGGCTCGACTCTGCTGTAGAGCTGAGGCCTGAGGGTTGAGGTCCCCTCATGGAGCTCCTGCCCCACAGCGCTCTCTTTCCTCAGGTTTCTGCTGTAGAGCTGAGGCCTGAGGGTTGAGGTCCCCTCATGGAGCTCCTGCCCCACAGTGCTCTCTTTCCTCAGGGTTCTGCTGTAGAGCTGAGGCCTGAGGGTTGAGGTCCCCTCATGGAGCTCCTGCCGCAAAGCTCTCTCTCTCATCAGGGTTCTGCTGTAGAGCTGAGGCCTGAGGGTTGAGGTCCCCTCATGGAGCTCCTGCCCCACAGCTCTCTCTCTCCTCAGGGTTCTGCTGTAGAGCTGAGGCTTGAGGGTTGAGGTATAGTGTGTAAATATAATAAAGATAAAACAAGCCATCCGCCTTCATAAGTCACAGAGACAGAAGCAGCATACTTACAACAACAACAACAACAACAACACAACAGCTACATGGCCTTGTGTTTGCAGACAGGAAGTGTGAGCGCTGATTCACTCTGTGATCACATGACTGTGTGTTGTTGTGAATGAAGCTCATTGAATGTGCTGCAGTAAGAGCTTCATCCACCCTCTTCTTCCTCCTCCTCCTCCTCCTCCTCCTCTGTGATTACCTTCTGACTTCCTGTCTATGGCTCTCAGCTCCTAACCCATATGGTTTGCACTTCGCAATGAATATTAGAATCTTTAGGAAACATAAATCATAGTTTCTTTTTCCGTTCCGTCATTTCTATACAGTAAAAAGCTGTTCTCTTTAGGAAACATGTTTTAACAACATAGAGGAGAAGCTACATTTGAGGGAGTATTTTCTGTGGCACATGCATGTGGTGCCCTATTGAGTAGGCACCAGGATGGTGTGTGTGGATGTGACACATCATATTAGCTAGAATCTATTAGGTTAGCCTTTAGCTTCTGTAGGGCAGTGGCTGTTAGAGTGTCTCCCCTCAGTCTGATGCACCACGTTCAACTCAAATGTCATCCTGGTTTCATTCGACATGATAGTGAACAAACATCCTGCCTGTCACAGTCGGCCCTGAAGCCAAGTGCAACCCTGGAACACACTGAGAGAAGCGCCCTGTGTTTTCAGTGACAGATCTGATTGTTTGACTGCAGTCGCTCTACACACACACCGACGCCATTTTATTCTCCTCCTCTCTCTGCCTAAAGGATGCGGTTGCCAAGGTAACCAGACAGGGGGAAACAGGAGTTACAGAGGAGGGGGAGGACGTGGGTGGGAGTGATCGACACGCTCTTTGTTCAGATACACAATCCACTTTTAATGTGTAAATGTTTATTATTGAGAATGTCACTCAGAAAATCTGATTATACAGAAAAACGTAAGCAAACATTATAAATACATCATTAAAATGCCCCAATATCTGCATCCATCTGTATCTACAGCCATCTGTAGCTTTTACATAGTGGACATGTTCACACAACACTACATCATGGAAGTCCTCTGCAGCAGGACGGGGGAGAGGAGGAAGATTCAAGATTACATTTCTTTATTGTCATTAGGTCTGAAACACATAATATTGATAGATGATGCACGAGAATGAAGCTTCTGTGTTTTCTGCTGAGTTGGTTTCTCAAATTCACTAAGTTCAATGTGTTCAATTTAACGTTATGATTCAGATTTCAGTGCAAAGACGAGACAGAAATAGATTTAAATTCTTCCATTTAAAATGTTTCTATAGATGTGTGTTCACGTGCCCCAACACATTTCATCAGAATATAACTGGCTGCTCTGACTGTCAAATGAGGGGCTTTTCCACCTTTATTGACACATTTCTATTCATTCAGAATCAGAAATCCTTTATTAGTCCCGCAACGGGGAACTGTACAATACAACATCAGAAAGATAGCAGATAAAGTGAGGGGGAAAGTAAATAACGCAAGTACACAATAAGTAATAAACAAAAACAAAGTAGCATGTAAAAGATGTTGCAGTATATTTTTTTTTAAGAAAGAATGACCACAGTAAAGAGCTAGATGGTACTATATGCAAATTGTAAATAAACTGAGAGAAAACACATGAAATATAGAAGGAGGAGAAAACAATACTGGAGAAGGCCCCACATCTTGCATGGAAACACTATTTGTGTTCCTGCGGTGATTAATAAAACAGAATCTCAGCAGCACATAGTTGGAGGCCATGTCCTGATCACCTTATGTTCCCCCTCATGGGACAAAGCTGCAGAAAGAAAACACACACTCCAACCGGGAAGGTTATTAGAAGCTAAAATGTCTCAAGTAAGTCTCTCCAATCAGGTCGGTTACAGGAGGCTTGTTTTATACAGATTATTCTGATTCATTGTGAAATAATGGGGACCCAGTAAATGCAGCGAGTCTGAAGATGAGGACATTTGACTGTCATGATGAACATTAACCATGAGACACTGCGGGCGGGGTACAAGGCAAGGTAGATTCATGATAGTATTTTTATTTATGTGAATATTCAAAGTGACTGAGGCTCTAAAAGAAGAATATCTGAGATGTGGTGGAGTGGAAGCAGACAGTATTGAGTAAATGTGTTTCATGCTTTGTCTTCTCAAAGACTCTCTTCCTGTTTCTCTCTTCTTGTCGTCTCATATAGGGGTCGTTGCCATAGAAACTGCATGGTTGAAGGTCTGAGTTAACGCTTGTTTGAACTCTCCGTCTGATTCGTTATCCTCTCGGGAGCTCCCACATTTTCTTACCCAGCATGCTTTTCCAGCGACTGCAGCAGTGAGATTTTGTTATGTGTGTGTGTGTGTGTGTGTGTGTGTGTGTGTGTGTGTGTGTGTGTGTGTGTGTGTGTGTGTGTGTGTGTGTGTGTGTGTGTGTGTGTGTGTGTGTGAGTGCCAGATGACAGGAGAAGCAGAAAGAGACATCCCTTGATGTAAATGTGTCACCATGGCGATAGTGGGCGAGGGGGATGTTGGCCTGATACCATGTCACCATGTCATACATGTATATTAAAAATGTCTTCAGATTGGTGCCTGTGCAAGCTGCTCCTCTACAGGACAATCAAAGTTACCGCGGCACAGATGGTTAAAGCTAGGGCCTCCTAGAAAATAGGTTCCTTTATTTAACTGTTGCTGACTGAACATGTCTCTGACGTGAATCAAGAGCTGTGAGTCTTTTTGTGGATCATTTGGTGAAAAACAAACCTAATACATATAATTATTGTCCTCATTATTTTCATAGAGAAAGTAATTCAGTCGGTATTATGTTTCCTTTAAGAATTATGAGTAGGTGATGCAGTGTGTGGAAGTTTCATGCAGCCTTTTAATTGCAGGATCAAGTTTCAAGTTATTAACTCTCATGTGCACGGCAACTAGAGAGAAGCAGTGGTTGGCAATACAAGCATGGCTCCCACCAGCCATGCTTGATGATGTATGGATAAGGTAATCCTGAAAGTGTGATCGTGATGATGTTGCTATCTCTCTCTCTGATCTCTCACCTGTGCTGATTTTTCGGATAGAGCTGCAAAGATTAGCTGACGAACAAATCTAGCGTCACTTTTACCATCAGTAAACACACAATGTGGCAGATGGTAGTGCACACATACATGTAACCCTGACACATGTGACCCTTTCTTCTACATACAGTGGCTTTATGGCTGTGAACAGATGTATTGACACAAAAGGATAGTTCAAATCAGATGTAGTAAGAGTTAAACACAATTAAACAGTGTAACCTGAGAATACGTCCAGAAAATCCACATGAAATGACAGCCTGGATCAGGTTCCCCCACCTTCCTCCTACCCACAATCCCCTGGGGTCAGCTCCTCTTAATGAATGCAGCAGCAGTGACATTTACTGCACTGACCCCTGCTGACTTCAGATCTGCTGCACTGGGCATAAAAACCTGACGGCAGAGATACACAATCATCTGAATAGCATCAGAGACAGTCAGTTGTTTTTTATACATTGGCTCAAACAAACAAACCGCAGCCCCACGTCCTCTCCACATGTTGGTCTGTGCTCTGAGTCTGGTCTGCAGTGAAGGTCACCATGTGACTCACAATGAGCATGTGCAGGATGACCTCAATGTGACACACAGACTCCATGTGAGCCTATTGATGGCTTTATCGTTGGATTATTCACTCACTCTGCATGTCTCTCTAAACTGAGTCTTGACTAGACACTGTTACGGTCATCCTGGACCAATATGACATAACAGTTATTAAGGAGGATAATAGAAAGCACAGTTCAGAAAAGACAATAGTAATACCAGTATGCAACCCTGTCTGCTCAAATATTGTAGTAGTGTCAGAATGGTTTAAATGAAAGGTTTACAATGTTTCAAGTCAGGTGTTGATATGAACACTGAAGCTGTAATTATTCCCTATGTCCATACTGCACATTATTAGATCCTTTCATCCTTTTGGGGCAAGAATACAGCAATACAATCACAGCGTTTATCTGAGGAGAAAGGGAGTCTTTCAAAATCTCAGTCAATGAAACAGAGTAGATATAACTAATAACTAATAACTAATAAGACTGCATGTTGTGATGAACACTGACTTTGGAAGATCTTCACTTGCAGTATAAAAGTGTTGGAGTAAAACAGCATCACCTCTCTTTAGCTTTACCCAGGAACCTGTGCGTTGCTCAACTATAAAAACATTAAAAAAAACATTTACTTTTCTTTGAATGTTTTAGGGAAAAATATGAAATATCTGTTGGTTTATGTTTTCAAATATTTACAATAAAAACATGATATACGTAATACTATGTTATGTTTTAAAAAAGTCAAACAAAGATTACAATACAAAGAAAAATATCTCTGAAAGAAACTAATGGATGTCTATGAAGTTGATTAAAAACTCATATAATTTATATCAGAATAATATTTATATATTTAAAAAAAGTAATTTCTACAATATAAAAAGTGAATTTTTCTATTGTTTTCCTGTTTGTACAAAAAAACAATGTTTAGCAGCTGAAAGCAGCGAGTGGAGAGAGTTTGGTGTTCCAGAGTGTTAGAGGATCAGAGGAGTGCAGGCTGGAGCAGCCGCAGGACACACTTAGATAACATGTTATCTAACACACACACATGGAGCCAGAGTGAGAGTGACAGATCCCTGCCTTTGAGCCATGACTTAGTTCATTTATTTTCTTTAAAATATGGACATCAGAGTAGTGTTCGGGGAATATTTTCCTAGGGCCACACCTTTGACCCAGTTTATCAGTTTGTACTGCTCTCACTGAGCACAGGCCTGCAACCTTGGGATGCTCTCAGTGTGTTGTCTCCCTGTTCCTGCCTGTTGGCGTCAGCTGATGGAGGAGTTATATAGTGCTTTGCCGGTTTTATCTTGTTATGCAGCATGATGATTATTCTCTCAGACCTAAATATATGGGTCTCAGGAAAGATATTCAGAATTGGTTTGGCACCGCTGTGTCACCTCATGGCTGCTGCACATGTCTTTGTCAATGTTACGGCCGTAACTTGAAATCAATTCTTCAGTGTTTGCCATCAAGTCCCAGCTCTCCTGTGTTCTCATTGTGTTTCGACTCCATGCTCCAGAGGTTTTCTATTGCAAGTAGCATTATAATGGTAACATATATATTTGTGCAGAAGAACCAGATGTCCTGCGGTCAATGTACTGTATGTACTGCAATGCTAATCCTCAAAGCTAAAGCTAAAGACAAAAAGGAAATGAAAATAAATCCATACAAAATACAAAAGGTGTCTGTACAGGGTGTGAGCGGAGAGATATAACTTTTCCCCCAAACAGGTCTCCACAAGGGTTGATTGACAGATGACCAATAGTAATCCATCAGAGCGCTTGGAGCGTTTCCACTGACGCTGCCTCTGAACAACAAACCATTTGGTGGAGGCACCACCCTTTGTGACAGTCTCTCATCCATCAGTCTTACACCTCCTCCTCCTCCTCCACCTGCAGGAGGCACTGCCCAGTGTGAAGATGGCTTCCTACGATCAGCTGGCCCACCAGGTGGAGGCGCTCCGTAAGGAGAACTCCCACCTGAGGAGGGAGCTGGAGGATAACTCCAACCACCTGTCCAAACTGGAGACCGAGACCACCGGCATGAAGGTCAGTGTGGAGAGTACACCAACACCACCAAATCCAATGCAAACACCAGCCACACAAACACCACCAACACAGCCAAAACCAACACAAACACCACCAACACAAACAGCAACACCGACAACATCAACACCACCACCACCAACACCAACTTGACTAACACAGATTTAAAGGAGCTAACCGTTGGTTTTACCTTAAAACTTCACACCGTGTATACTGAGAACTTTTCCCAATCATCCGTCATGTTTTATGTTGGAGCTTCACCTCTTTGTGTCATCCTCAGATGCCTGTAAACTGATGGCTCGTTTAGAGATTGAGAAGTAATGGATGCACATGGTGATTTGCAGTGTTGGGACTAACGCGTTACAATAACGCAACTACTTTTTGCGGTAACTAATAGCGTTACTAGTTACCTATTCCCATTAAGTAACGCCGTTATAGTTACTGTGATTTAAATGGGTGCGTTACTGCGTTACATTATGTGATGGAACTGAACCGAATCTCCCTGCGGATGTAACTTACAGGCGAATACAGCGATGTCCTCTCACAGCCGCATGGAAAAGTGAAAGTAACCAGAGGGGAGTGATGATTGGTTAACGCGGGGTAACATTTCAGGGTAAGCCAATCAGAGACAGAGTTAGGCGGGTCTTGCCTTATGGGGAAAATACACACACGAACACTTGCTAATGCTAACACACATACACACGGCAACACTCACCACTGGCAGATGCAAGTATCAGCGAGAGCAGCAGCGCATTTACAACTTGGAAATATAACCACTATTTTCAATTTGTGGGGATAAAGGACGCAAAAAATCTTGCGGTCAAATGTAAACTGTGTGCAGGACAGAAAGCATTGTCCACATCGAAAAACAGCAATGCCAATCTCCTGAAGCACCTAAGTAATNGTGTGCCTTGGCAGTCCTCTGTTAGCAGCATAACTGTTTGTTGTGTTGGTTTCTTTTTTATATTTAATGCAAATAGCAAATATCCTCATGGCTTGCTCTGCGATTAAAACGGACCGTCCATGAATGTGGTTTCTTCGGTAAGTACATTTTAGTTCTCTATTTATATTTTACTGGTGTTTTTATTCAAATATCTTTGGCATTTACATGTATTTAAGGCAAAGATTATTTAACATATAGTGAGAATTGCTAATTGTATGAGCCATATGTTAAAATATATAATTTGATATATTATATATATATATATTAGAACATTGTATTTCTTTATTATTATTATTATCATTATTATTATATCATTGATTTAAACCAGCCGTAATGAAATTGACGTCATAGCGCCACGGAGCAAAATGGATTTTGAGATCTAAACAATGTGTTTCTTTAGTACTGCCACCACTTTGTTTGAAGTAAACTTACCTGCAAAGTATTTTTTTGTTGGAGTCAAGCTTATTGCTAAAATGTTGGATAACACAGAACTACACTAACATTTGTCTCTTCATATTGTCTATAAAGAAACATGGTAAAAGTGATTATTGCAGTGAGAAAACCAAACAGCATGTTTCTACGTTTAATTTGAATAAAAACTGATATTTTAATGTCGATGAACTGTTCATTGATAATCTCATTGTAGTACACAGCTGAATTTAAAAAACACTTTGAAATAAAACATTTATATCTACAGCCCCTAAAGACACACTGCTCTTCAGTTATGTCATGTGTTATGTTTCTTGTCATTTATGTTAGGTAAGGACATGCCTGAAAGACACCGCTGCATAACCATTTTCTCCTTCTCTGATGAAGAAGAAGAAAATCCACGAGGAAAATTAAAGCTTATGTTATGAGATACAAGACCAGTAAAGGAAATTCACTAAGAAACAACACTTTTATTGTGATAACATTAAAAAAAAGTTTTAAAAAAGTATAACAGGACCATCATTTGTTTGTGACGTTGCACCTCAGAGAAGGTGTGCAAGGTTATTGTCAGAAGTGTGGCAAAAAACACCGTCAGCTGATCAAATGTACCTATTTTGTTGCTGTTTCCAAATGTACAATCGATCAGATGATTATTTCTATCTGCCTCACTTACTTTATAAACTTCACAATTCTTGTGCCTTGTCACACACAAATTGTGCCAATCTGGACTCAGATTTGAATGTATTATCTATAGCTTTTTTTAATTTATTCTATAAACTACTGACTACATGTATCTGTGTTGGAATTCAACAGACACTGAATTACCATACATGTAGAGATTGAAATTTAAGAAAAATGTTGAGTGGTCTCCAGAGCTGTAATACCGATATATTTGAATGTTCAAAAAGCTCACTTTCTACAGTGTAAATCACATTAAAGGACCATATCAGCATTTGTTTACTTTAATTTTTTTTAATGAACTACACATTTATGAAGAATTTATTCACAAATGTACTGGCAACAATTGTGATGGTTAAATAATTGTTATAGTAATTCGATAGATAGCCTCAAAATATTCTGGTTCCAGTCCAGAACAAAGCATGGACAAAGAAAAAACAATGAGGTGACCTCAGAAACCAATGTTGCAGCCTGACTACAAATCACCAGTGTTGGGCAAGTTACTTTAAAAAAGTAACTAGTAATAGTTATAGTTACTGCTCTCAAAAAAGTATCTAGTTACTTTATTAGTTACTAAATTATAAAAGTAACTAGTAACAAGTTACTTTACTTTACTTTAAAAATAATAACAATACAAATACAAGTTTTTGTGTTGTTTTTTGCTGACTAGTTATCTGAAGGCATGCAACAGACTCGACCGTTGCGATGGGCAGCATGTCCTCAACAACATACCTGGCAATCAATCTGTTTAGTTGACTCTGGGTGACATGTGGCGATTTAAAAAAATCGTTTTTTGGCTGTTTAGATGGTGTTGCTCCATCTGGGTCACTGCCGGTGGTTGAGACGGTGGGGTCTTTGGCGACTAGTTTTATAGCCCCATGTATGTAGGATTACTTAGGTGCTTCAGGAGATTGGCATTGCTGTTATTCGATCTGGACCAGGGGTTTTCAAAGTGTGGGTAGGTGAGCCTCCCCTCAGAGAACATAAGAACAGCCGCGCCCCTACTCCCAATTATTATTGCTATTATTATTANAAGCACGACCAATCATCTGAGCTGGCCCAGCTAAAATAACTGGATGGCCTACCTGCCTGTCAGCCTTCCATCTGTGCATAAACTTATCTCGTGCCCTCATTGGTCATGTGCGCGTTCGTGTGTGTTGGAGGAGGGGCTCTGTAAGGAAGTGGCAGATTTTTTCCGGCTGTGTATTTTCAAATTCTAGCGCACTCGAGCTGGTTTCTCCAAAATTACCTACCCTTCAGTCAGAATTCTGACTTTAAAGTCAGAAGTACAGGTACCTGTAGTGAACCAGCTTCAGTATGAGGGCACGAGATAAGTTTATGCACAGATGGAAGGCTGACAGGCAGGTAGGCCATCCAGTTATTTTAGCTGGGCCAGCTCAGATGATTGGTCGTGCTTTTTACAGTACTACGGCTTCCACAGATGAAATTTTTTTATGGATTTGTTGTCAAAGCACTTAGGATATTCATTGCTATCGGGATGTTAAGAGCATTCCATGGAATATAACAAAAAGTGTATCTCGAGCCGGTTTCTCAAACTGACCTAACCCCACCTTTAAGCAGTATCAATTGATAAACAAAAATATT
>NW_011365871.1:6385-16856 GCF_000735185.1 Notothenia coriiceps | reverse complement strand
TGTTGTCCCCATAAGGATGGGTGAGTCCCCACACTTGACTGTGTAAACAGATTAGGGGTCCACCCACAAGTATAGTAATGATAGGGCCACCACACAACACACACATCCACGCACGCTACACACACACACACACACACACACGCACGCACGCACGCACGCACGCACGCACGCAAACACACACACACACACACACACACACACACACACACACACACACACACACACACACACACACACACACACACACACACACACACACACACACACACACACAGTTTGAGACTGACGGCAGCTGGGCATGACCAGCAGCAGGTGAGTCTGCAGGAGGACTCCCCATTTTTCTTTTCAACGTTTGTCTGCAAGAGCTCACCTGACATGAAGGAATAATCGGTGTTTATTTCCCTCACGGATGAAGGGAGATTTGATCTACTGCTCGGGGATTTGACCTTTTTATCTTTATGGGATGTTTATCTATCTTTTTGTTCTGAACTTTTTGGTGTTTTTTGCTGCGTCGATGATTTTTCATCTACAAACGCAATCAACTTGCACATGGTGGTTTTTTTCGAGTTACAAATCTTTAATATGAATTCAGAGGCAAAGAAGTGATGATGAACCTTTCATATAATCTTGGTTAATGCCTTTTCCTTATCTGAATACAACCAACAGTGAACACCCTGGATGTTTCCTGTCTGTACATGTGTGTCTGTTGCTCCTCTCTTGGTGCAGGAGGTGTTGAAGCAGCTGCAGAGTAAACTGGAGCAGGAGGCAGGAACACTGGCTTCGTCCGGCAGGAGCGACGTGCTGGACCAACTCAAAGGTATCAAGGATCAGTTATTGTCATAAAAGATAGGAGGGATTCTACCGACTGCTTCTGAGGCTCCGCTGGGACAAATCCTTATTCTCAGAGAAATGAATCGACTCAATCAGTTAATCTGATTGGACGCAGACGGCTCTGCTCGTTATGATTCGATCCAATTAAACAACAAATTCATGTCAATTAGTTTGTCTGGACTGAAATTAGATTACTACAACTGAGAGCAACAGCAGCTGCGATTATAGGATTAAGTCAAATTCAGTTTGAAAAAATAGACAACACATAGATGTATGGGAGAGTGGAAGGAAGCAAGGAAGGAAGGAATGAAGCTAGGAAGCAAGGGAGGAAGGAAGGAAGAAAGGAAGGAAGGACAATTAAGAAAGGAAGCAAGGAAGGAAGGAAAATTAAGCAATGGAAGCAGGAATGAGGGAAATTAAGAGAGGAAGGAAGCAAGGCTGGAAGGAAGGAATGAATGAAGTGAGAAAGGAAGGAAGGAATGAAGTGAGAAAGGAAAGAGGAGAGGATACAGCAATTATTGTAGGAGGATATCACGTAAGGGGTAAACAAGGAAATTAAGATATGGAATGGTATAGGAAGGAAGGAAGGAAGGAAGGAAGGAATCAAGGAATGAAGCTAGGAAGCAATTAAAGGACGGACAATTACGAAAGGAATGAAGCTAGGAAGCAAGGGAGGAAGGAAGGAAGGAAGGAAGGAAAATCAAGGAAGGAAGGAAGGAAGGAGGAAAGATTGATTGATTCTTTGTTCCTCCCTTAGAGCTCCATCTGGATCTCACTAACTACTACGAACTGAAGCATCAACCCCACAACCTGAGGCTTCTGATGGGCGGTGTGGGGGGGGCAGGTGGGGGAGTGGAGGTGGACGACCGCCTGGATCTGCCTCCTTCCTCCTGCTCCTCTTCCTCAGCGGTAAGCAAAGCCAGGAGTCCGCTCAGGGCGCTGTCCCGTCTGAGCCCAGGGTCCGGGGGCGAGGCCGCCATGCTGCCGCATCACTTCCTGGAGGGAGCGCCGCCCAAAACAGCTGTGATCAGTGGAGCTGACGGACGGATGAGCGACCACCACCAGGAGGAGCTGTACAAGGAGAGGTAGTATCTTTACATTCTGCAGATACATATAAAGTACGTTTAATGGACAGATGTTCCATTTACAGTGCAACTGCTAAGCTTCACACAGATTCCACCTTGTATAAAAAAATACATTTAAGAGAAAGAAAAAAAAAACACATGTAATTATGTAGTAGTACTAACGTACGAGTACTAAAGCTAAACAATTATAAAGAAAATACGAAATACATTTGAGAAAATGCATCAATTTAAAAATAAATACCAGTAAAAATGTTATGAAACATGTATTACAATTTAGTAATAATAATATTATTAAATCAATTATAAAACAAATGTATTAATGTGGTCAAATGACTGCTCTGCACCACAAGCCTCAGTTTCCATGAATGTGTTTCTTCTCATTTCACAAAGAGTAAATGTACAAAAAAAGGATGCCCTTTATCTCCATTATTATTTGCACTAGTGATGGAGCCTTTAGCAGAACAAATCAGATCCAGTATTTTAGTTACCGGTATCCAAACCAAAGAAAAAATACACCCAAAAAAAATACACCCAATGTATATCCTTCTGCTTTTGAGTAATCCGTTGTCCTCAGTCCCAGCTATTACTAACATAATGAATGAGTGTGTGGTATGTTCACGATATAAGGTCAACTACGGGAAACAATTTGCTTCACCACTTGGGAATTTAAAATGCTCTGATTTATTTGGACACACTCCTTTCCAATTGGCCACTAATGGGTTCAAATATCTACGCATGTTTGCCTCCTATAATTTAGAAAATGTGATTAAAATGAATTTGGACCCGGTGGTGAATGTGATCATCTCCAAAGATGGAGCCCTCTGCCAATACCACTGCTGGGACGGGTTGCCCTCATCAAGATGAGTGTCCTGCCAAGGCTTTTATATCCAATGCAGATGTTGCCTAATTATATCCCAGCTAAGTTCTTTAAATCACTTCATAGTATAATAGGTACATTTGTGTGGAAATCTAAACGCCCAAGACTTAAGCTGGAGAAAGTGCAACTACCTTTAGATAAAGGGGGATTAGCACTTCCCAACGTTATGTTTTATCACTGGGCGTCACAACTTAGATATATTAAAGAATGGTTAAAATATTATACTAATTCCACATTTCTTGATTTGGAAAATAAAGGGTGTGAGCCTGGACTCTTAGACATGCCATTTATAAACAACACAATTTCACTACATGGGATTAAAGATAACTTTATTATTATAAATACTCTTAAAACATGGAATCAGGTACGAAGGTATTTTGGGATAGTAAATCAATACTCTGCTTTAGCTCCAATTGTATGTAATCCTGCTCTGCTTTGGACTTCAAAGTCTGGAACATTTCTGGTATCCTTAAAATGTAAGATCTCTGTTTGGGAGTCAGTGCAAACGGAGATCAGAGAAGTGTTTGGCATAGATATATATTTTAACCCATAACTGTGTCTTCAGATCAGATTTAAATGACGAACATAGACATATGCACATTATTGGTATTGCTCTGTATGCAGCACGACTCACTTGAAAGAGATAATGCTGCTGTGTTAGCAGTAGCAGCCCTGAGGTTAACGTGATATCTGTGTGGCGTCCACAGGAACCTCCTGCTGGGGGAGATCGACCGCGAGGAGAGGGAGCGCTGCTGGTACTTCAGCCAGCTGGAGGCGCTGTCTCAGAGACTGGCTCAACTGCCCCGCATCGACACAGTGAGAAAACACACACACACACACACACACACACACACACACACACACACACACACACACACACACACACGAGCACCTGCATCAGCATTAGTGTGACCTACTGAATAAGTGTACTAAAGTCTGAGGTCTTTCTCTCCAACAAAACTCAGAGTAAAACATGTGGGCTATTGCGCCTAATTTAAATTACATTCAGATAAATTAAACAAAAATATAAACATATACATTGTGATATGCAATAAAGACTTTATAAGATAAAACTTTATTCAGGTAACTGACACGTTTTTACCAGCATGAACATAAATGCTTGAATAATAATACAATCATATATTTTTTTAATGTTTTATGAAATTGGCCATTCTGCATACATCTTTTTATTTTGGTAGTCAAAAGTAGATTTGAAATTTGAAACCTTTTACTATAACTTTAAAATTAAAGGCGCCACTTTTACTTGAGTAAAAGTTATAAGATATTTTTTTCAAATGGGGCCAAGGAGTTGATGTTAAGTTCAATAAGTTACTTAAATGATTAATAAATCAACTGACTGTTGTGGCTCTACACAGGAAGTCACCTTCTGTACTGCATTTGTCAAAATAAAAGATCAGATTACAGTAAACATCAACAATTCTGGTTTTCTTTGGCTCACAGTGAGTAAATCAGATGTGTGGGGGCCTTTAGTATTTGAGTATCATGTGTGTACTGATCTCTGTATGTGTTGTTTCAGTTTTCTCTGCAGATGGATCTGATCCGGCAGCAGCTGGAGTTTGAAGCTCAGCAGGTTCAGTCTTTGATGGAGGAGCATTTCGGCACCAGTGATGAAGTGGTCCAGAGGACGCAGGTGAGAAACAGCCTGCTGTTTATGCTCCTTCTGCTACAGCAGATCATGTCATTCAATCATTTTATGAACAATGAAACAGAATCAGAATCTTAATTCATTTGGATTAATTTGATTAAATTGGTTTGATGAATCGTTGTCGATGGTATGCAGCACAGACATGTCTGAACAGTGCATGGCGTGTATGTTGTAGATTCGTGTTGCTCGTCTGGAGCAGCTGGAGGAAGAGCTGCAGGAGGCCCGAGGCACTCAGGAGACCCAGCTACAGGTCAGACATGCAGACAACACACATCACACACACAATACACAGACAGAGGCATCACCACAACAGAAATGCAAACACATAACAGCAGACAGCAAATATAAAGGCTGATTAAGGTTTCTTCCAACAAGTTGGACCGGGTCTCTTCTGTTCTAAGTCAGTCGGTGTTGACAGATACATTAAAATCATATTTTGTTTACAGTTTTTCTCAATCGCTAAACCCACTTTTTAGAATCTAAATTCATTTCTTCAAAACAAGAGCATAGCCATCTAAACAGAAACACACTTGCCATAACTCTGAATATCTTTTGCAAAATGCACTTACATGACCAAAACTGAAAATACTGGTCACAAAAAAGAATAAGTCGATCGAAACAGAACAAATTGTCCTCTAATGAGACAAATGTGTTTTCATAACTGAAACTCCGGTCACCATAATAACCCATTCTACCATAACAATATACATTTCTTGCAAAGTGCTCTAAGGCACTCAAAACTAAAAATACCCCTTCCAAAACCAGATACCTTCTCCAAAAACAAACATTTGTCAGCTCATGAGAAGACTATTTGAACAGTCATTACTAAGTGGCACACTAAATACTGACTACAATCATCAATACACAAACCTCAAGCTATCGATATTGGAAACTGAACGGAAAACTGACAAGTTGGGAGAAACAAACTTACATATAGGAAAAACAGAGTCTTACTGTAACTATGCCATTGTTTTTATTGTCTCATTTTCAGAAGAGCACCGTAACAGAAACAAAAGACGAATAGCAATACACTGGAAAAAAATAACATGGGTAAATGATGTAAATCAGCAGTAAAGCAGAGAATGAGATCTATATAACTTTACTGATCTGCTCTTTGGCGTCTGTCTGGCCACATAGCCTCATCTACGTCACAGCGTATGTCTTCCCTTGCAAGGCAGCGTGGGAAATATCTCCTTGCGTGTCGACACCACCCTTGACAGGATTCCGCAGAGATGTCCCGACAGCCAGCATTCATTGCGTCCAAAAGGGGCATTCTGTCATGATGGTCATAAACCTTCCATCTCCAGGCAGAGAAGAACTCCTCAAGGGGGTTTAGAAATGGGGAGTATGGAGGGAGGAACTCCATGGCCATGTGTGGATGAGCCTCAAACCATGCCCTCACGTCAAGAGAGTGGTGGAATGCCACATTGTCCCATATGACCACGTGAACCGACCTCACTTGATCCCTCTCTTCTGGTGGCACAAGTCGGTCATACAGGACATCCAGGAAAGCAAGGACACGTTGCGTGTTATATGCTCCCATTACAGGGAAGGGATGTGAGCAAGGACGCCTTGTGTCGAGATAGCCGCACACAATGTTATGTTTCCTCCCCTTTGGCCTGGAACAAAGACTGTCGCTCTTTGCCCAATAGGTTCCTCCCACGTCTCCTCACTTTGGAGAGGTTGAAGCCTGCTTC
This sequence comes from Notothenia coriiceps, assembly GCF_000735185.1. Lineage (NCBI taxonomy): Eukaryota > Metazoa > Chordata > Actinopteri > Perciformes > Nototheniidae > Notothenia > Notothenia coriiceps. The sequence goes on along the minus strand of NW_011365871.1, from coordinate 10,700 downwards.
ATCCACATATACAAAAACATGTGGTAATGCATTGCCTTCCAGCTCCATCATTCGCTAAAGAAAATGAAACAAACAGAGGACCGTTTTACATTACTGTAGCAGTCAGACATACTAAAAATATAGGCAAGCCATCAGTGTGATTGAGTCCTTACCTGTACATACCGGTGCCTTAACTCCTTCACACGGTCAGAGTTGCGTTCAAAAGGAACCTTATAGATCTGTTTCATTCTGAGGTGTTGCTCTTTAACACCCGGTCAATGGTTGCAACACTTATAGACTGAATGTTACTGAAGACATCCTGGTCTGCAATTATTCTGGCCTGAATCTCCCTTAAGCGGATTTCATTGTTGGCCACAACCATATCAACAATGGCAGACTCTTGTTCTGGAGTAAAGGCTTTCGTCTGCACCCAGAGCGGGTGCTCTTGTCTTTTCAGTTCTATCAATAAATATTTGAGAATGTAATGGTTAATGTAATATAATAAAAACAGTGATCGAACCTACATCAAAATAGAACAATATGATAAAATGGTAAGTGTATCATAAGTGCTGCTGAAGATAATGAAGGATGTTACTGTTGAGATCTCGGTTATATTGGCTGAAACCTTTGGCAGCCTCAATGAGGGACTGCATGGTTTATTACACAATTAGTTGCAACGGTGATGTCCGAAACTACGGTTGCATCTCTAACTCTTCACTGGCATACGTTCTAATCTTAGTCTGAGAACTCATATTGGCCCAGGCCTTCTACTGAGCATGGTATCCTTGTCTCTATGAACTCGGTCTCATTCTACCACATAACTCCACCGCGCGTCATACCAACTCTATAAGCCCTCGGCACCATTTCACTCTGAAAACAACGGTCATTTAGATCTCTCATGACGTCTCATCTCTCCTACTCTAACACAGTCTCTTGTTCACCTCACACACACACTCACCGCCACACACACCCTTCACTCATTCTCGCTACAACGGTTCCCACCTATTAACACAACTCACCCTACCGATCAGCCACATTAACGTACACCACACACACCCAAACACACAGACAGAACACAGACACACACAATACACACATAATCACACTCACTGATACATTCATTTCAGCACTGGCAAGGCACACCTTCCTCTCCAACTTCTGAAAGCACACATCGCTCTGCACCCAAGACTCAACATCCTACTCATTGTGAATCATAGACAAGCTCTCACCTCCTAACCCTCGAACTGTACTGAACAGACATCAGGCTTATTCTATATCACTATCTTTCAGTAGCCTCCCATCACAATCAATCGATACACGTCTCATATATCGTTGCTTACCTACACAATTGTGCTCATTATGTACCGTGTAAGCTATTTCTCATCGTGTCATTCACTGGATTACCTCATCCTCAATCAACACGTGACCAAGAATATTTTGCTCTATAGATAGTGTATGTGATGTCATTGTGATGCTACAGAATGAAGATATGCTCCATATCGCACTAGAGAAGTTACCTGTTTTATGCAAGTGAACATAGACTAATACATTACATCCAATCATGGATGCAATCCATATCTAATAGGAGCATACTTTGCGTAGAATCAGATTCACAATTGATGTCGCAAACACTGTTGCGGTTGCAATGTATATCAGCTCTCAAATGATCGCATTTTCTTGTGATTCGCGATGAGAAAATACTGCTCAAAACGCTAAGCTGACAAATGCAATCTGTAACTCACACCCACCTACTTGGTCAGATATCACGGACATATTTTAATAACAATAGTTGAGTATCCAGCGACTGCCATAGTCACACAAGACTCAGGAACTGTTAATACAAATCTGCAAACATACTTCCACATCGTCACACCTGGCAAGCGCACACATAAATCTCAATAACCTAGCCAGCTGATTCAATCGCCCTGTGAGGATGACCTTATAGCGAAATCGCGTCAAAGGCGTACATTGATCTATTGATAGCATCAGTTCGTTCACTATATATACACTCAAAAACTGCTCAACTGATTCAGCGTCACAGCGTACTAAGTTGTATGGAGAAGTGTATATCATGCTGAAAAGATTCCTTTTCTTTGATTGATACAGCTTGTAGTTACCTGAAGTATACACTAACACGGCTAACAGTCTGCTTCAGAGTGTAAAGGCCAGGTGAACCTTCTCTATCACCTGCACAGATATGGCGCAATAAGTCCTAATCTACAGATTGCTCAATATGACAACCATCTAAGCCGAATTAGTTGATACGCAGAAGACGTATTGGTGTGAAAACAAATATACCAGATGCGTTGTCTGAATTGGTTGTATGAAAGATGATGTAATGTCTAGTTTTCGAGTAAATGGCTGCGTGCTGTTGGTATGTCATAGAAGTCTTCTCAGCGGGCTATATCATAGAGAAATTACGGCAGGTATGTATTTTTTAATTGCACCGAACCGTGTATTACATCTCGTTATCAACGATGACTCCAAGACAGCAACAAGTCAACACTCGGCTAGAATTAGTTATAAGGTATCACAAACTCGGAATTAATGTCTAACGACAATCAGCATGCATTGAGTAGACTACTGATGCTCACTGAGGATCTGCTAAGGTTTGTTCTGAAGTTATTCGTATATGACCGATGTATTCATTGAGTAACACAAGTGTTCTGCCTGATACAGAGATTCTAATTCGCCTGGTAGCGTATACGGATCTCAATTTAGCCTCATGTTGTTTTTTGTGGTAACAGTTAAGTCCCAAGCCCCTAGCACTGGATGTAGCTGGCCGGTTCCCGTTGAAAACTCGCTCACCCTCCTCAATCGAGACTGTGGTGCCGCAATATGCCTTCCTCTTCGATCAACTAATTGCAATACAACTCGCTCATGTGGAGCGCTAACCATACAGAAACTCGCGCCCATATGTGAGATTTATAACATCGGATGATGTTCGGTATGTACACAGACGCATACACAGCAATCAATCAACTAAAACCCCATGCCTGGGTAACAGTGACTACTAGTGCAGATTTTCCAGCGTACACCTGATTCATCACACCACCTCATCACTCAGTCTCATACTTGAACCATGTCTCTAAACTACATTAACTGTGAATAATCGACCCTTCTCATCCTCCTGGTATCAATGGTCAAACCAATATGACTTACATAAATCCCCAACATTTATGTAATTTCATCAGCGTTGTACCAACATGATATCCTGTTTGCCCCAATCGTTTCACACGAGACACAGCAATAACAGCTTGCGCCAAATAACACAGAGGAAAGATAAACAATAGAAGTCACTATAGACTCGTTGAATCCATCTATTCATACTGTCACACGCTCCAAATATTCATGCATATCCCTCCAACCTTATCATCGTACGCATTCCACAGGCCCAAAGTGCAACATCGGATCTCATGCAATGCCACGCTAGGGCATTCTCAACTGGATGTCTACCAAACAAATGGAGACACACAGCACCTAAACAGCGCGCAAGATAAAAGTATCGTGACACGGCAGCACGATAGTCTCATGCAAAATCCCGAACATATAGAAAAACACCTGAAACGCGCACATGAATGCGTGGAAGTCCGCCTGTTCGAGCCAAAAAGAGAAATAAAAAACAATAAAAATAAAAAATAAAAATAAACAACCAAACAAAACCTCCAAAAAAAAAAACAAATCACTGCCAAAACCTCCTACAATAACAACTTCGTCTATGCACTATGTGGGGGTGTCGGTTTTCTTGATTGTAAACCCCCAACCTCAAGATAGCATTGGGTGTATATTACACAGATGGGGGCATAGAGCTGGACAAAAGAGGAGACAAGGAAAGCACCTGCAGAAGTGTTCCCCTAAACAGCAAGCATGCCAATACCTGAACTTAAAGTACAGTGTGACAGGGCACTTGCAATTTCCCATAGGGAAGATGTACTGTGTGTTTAAAGGCTCTCTGGTTGAAGCCAACATCATGAAATTCCTTTTAGTTTCTCTTTCTCAAGGAAGATAACAACAAATGATACTGTAGAATCTGGAGAGGGAAGAAGTAGCTGACATGGCTGACTTCCCTTTTCTCTCCACATTGCTCCGGGTCTGAGAGTTTGGCTACAAATCAGATCAAACAGCGAAACAGCATGTCATTCCTGCTCATAAAAGACTTTTTTTCATTTACTGTTGATAAGAAACCACTCTACAAAACTCAATGCCTGTGATAAACAAACATGCCAGGAAAAAACACACTATTGACCTTCAAATAGTTTGTGCAAGAAACTTGTTAACTTTTACTTTAGTGTGAGCAAACAGTGGATAAGTGATTTCCGTGTATCGGACAATATGA
>NW_011365871.1:0-6340 GCF_000735185.1 Notothenia coriiceps | reverse complement strand
AAGCAAGGACACGTTGGTGTTATATGCTCCCATAAAGGGATGTGAGCAAGGTACGCCTTTTCGAATAGCGCACACAATGTTAGTTCTCCTCCCCTTTGGCCTGGAACAAAAGACTGTCGCTCTGTGCCCCATAAGGTCCATCCCATCGTCTCCTCACTTTGGAGGAGTTAAGCCGCTTTGCATCCACATATACAAAAACATGTGTTAATGCATTGCCTTCCAGCTTCCGTCATCGCTAAAGAAATATGAAAACAAACAGAGACCGTTTTACATTCCTGGTAAGCAGCGAACGATACTAAGAAATATAGGCAAGCGCCATCAGTGTGATTGGAGGGCCTTACCGGTACGATACCCGGGCTTAACTCCTTCACACGGCAGAGGTTGCGTTCAAAAGGTGAACCTTATAGATCTGTTTCATTTCTGAGGTGTTTCCTTTAACACCCCGGTCAGATGTTGCAACACTTATTAACGAATGTTACTGAAGGACATCCTGGTCTGCAATTATTCTGGCCTCGAACTCTCCCTTTAAGCGCATCATTGTTGGGCCACAAATCCATATCAACAATGGCAACTCCTTGTTCGAGTAAAGGCCTTCGGTCTCCACCAGGCGGGTCTCTTCAGTTCTATCAATAAATATTGAGATATGATATTACTTAATTAAAAACAGTGAACGAAACCTATCATCAAAATAGAAATGCAGAAGGCTGTAAACTGAAAGGGTTACAGTAGCTTACTCTATTTTCGTGCCTGAAGATCCTCAATTAATGGATGCCACTGGTCTGATTCGGGGAGTAGTGCTGAACCCTTGCCAGCGCTCACTGAGGGGACATGCCATGGTTTATGACGTTGGTCCACAATAGTCCACGGTGTTCGGGTCCGGAAACTACTGTCGCATGTCCCCTTTCAACTCTTCACCCCACGCATACTACAGCCCTCCCTTCCTTCTGAACAGCAGGTTCCCTCTTCCTCTCTGAACATCAGTCCTCCCTCTTCCTGCTCTGAACACAGCTCTCCGCTCTTCCTCTTCTGAACATCAGCCCCTCCCTCTTCCTCGCTGAACAACAGGGTCCTTCTTCCTCTCAGATCCGTCTACGCTACTCGATCAGCCATTTTGTTTACACAAACATCTTACTGAATGAGGGGAGGTCTTTTATAGGATTCTCACTAATTACAATTACTATAAGGAAATGAATCTATGATGTCCAAGCTGTGAGCAATTCATTTACATGGAAGTGAAGTGACTCCAATTCACCCCAATTACAAAAAAAAACATTTCTCAATGTGCAAAAAGGAAAGACCACAATTTACGACTGTAAAAATGTTGTATCAGCTATAGCTAATCCTCACCATATGAACATCTCAAAGACCTATGGCAAGTCATATCAACCACTATTATAGCTTTACCCGGCACCATCTTAAAAAAATATTTTAAGTACAGTCATGCAAATTCTATCATGTAAATGTTTCCAATGTAACATCATTACTGTAAGGGTATACAGTACATTCCATGGAGTTTACCTTTTTTCAATGGGGTGATGGGACTGTAACATGTGTAATATTGTTGCACATCAAGTGTCAATTAGTGTAGCTATGGTCTAAGTTTATGAGGAAGTGTACTCCACTGTGGAGAAGATTATTTGTTGTTTTGGTAGGACATGGAGGTTACACAACAGATTTTGATCTTTGTGTAGAGAAATTGTAACTCAGTTAGGGAATTGTGTGATCTGTTTTGCAAACAACACCTGCTTAGCATCTGGCATTTTGTGTGATATCAATGAGAAATGGTATACTGTTGTAGAGAAATGGTTTTCTGCTTTTCGATGGCTGTGCTGTGTGGTTTCGATGAAAGGAATTTTGATTCTAAATAGTGGTGTTAGCGATTGAGAAAAACTGTCAATAGTCTCAGTTTGATGACGGTCGTTCCTCACAAATACTTTTTTATACATGTCTGATTGATGTGTCCAGGACCTTAAAGAGCACCTTGCAGGTTAGAGACACCAGAGAATAAATGTGTAGGAAAATGATGAATAACACTAGATTTTCAGAAAAAAGTATACAGAAATATACACTACAGTGACATCTGGCGTCGTTTTTAAAGTTTATCTTAATAGACATTTTCCCACTTCGCATAAAAAGCCTCCGCACGTGGACATCCCGCGTGTGACGTAACATGGGGAACACAAGGGGGAGAGCGGCCCGGCTCTAACGTATGAAAAACATGGATCACCAATGATAGTTTTGAGACACAGAAGGTTGAAAATATATTCGAAGCATATGACTATAATTATGAGCCTTGCTAGCCGTCCAAACGAGCCAGTAGCAGCCAAGGATTAGAAAAATAACGGCCATGAGAGAAATGGAGCTTTGGTGTGTGGAGAACCAGTGGAGAACAGAGGCAGCTGTCTTGGTAGTGACCGGCGTTAGCATGTAGCTAACGTCAGTCACATCACAACATTGTAAAGTAGCTATCATATATTCAGCTATAACTAAAGTAGGCATTGATGAATATAGTAACGTTACTGGCAGACTGTTGATTACTGATCCATAACAGAAACTAATGAAGCAGTATCAGCCGTATCTCGCGTTACCTTAAGCAACTACCACACTACGGTGCGTCGAACCGGAGGAGACGCGAGAGATACGGCTGATACTTGACGATCTGGCGGAGAAAGGTTGTGGAGCCTCCGTTGATATGCCGTTGTAAATGGCTTGATGGAAAGCAGGTGTGTAGTCGGGGAGGGTGCACAGCTGATTGCAGCAGGTGAGTGGAGGTTGAGCCGGGAGCCAGGAGTGACAGCCACCACGCCCACACAAACAACACAGACAGGGTGAAACAAACAAACACAAAGGAGACGGCTGGAGCAGTACAGACACCACAGCGTTACCTAACTCCACACTACGGGTGCCGGGTACCGGAGGGGAGAGAGAGCGCAGCGAAGGGGGGAGAGAGAGAGCAGCGAAGGGGGATGTAATACGGTTTCTTGATAAAGCTGTGGAGACGGATGTGCTGCAGGGAGGTGGATGCACAACGCACCCAGGAACGAACGCTAGCTTCGGTCCTTTTCCCGTGAGGGAAACTGTGGACTCGATGCCCTGACAGGCTTGAGTTTGTGCAACCTGCACAAACACAAGCTCACCATGATTACAAATGGTGAAATGCAATGTAAAATTACCGAAAAAATACCAGCTCACTAAATCACAACCGCTCAAACCAACTACAAACTACTACCGCGGATTGGGCAGAGAACGAGTCCGAGAAAGTTAACTCCCCCATGTGACGTAGTATGACGCGTTTGACGTTAAAAAAAAGCAGTTTTTAGTAGCAGAGCTCAAAACGGCTCCTTTCCCTCTGAATTCCTGCCCTTATGTCTTGTAAAACATATCAAATCCTGCATTAACATTTTTAATTGTAATTTTCAGGCAAGGTTAATAATACTACATAAATGTAGTAAAAGAAAAAACCTGCAAGTTGCTCTTTAAAGCTGGAACATATGTCTTCACACTCTTAATGCGGATAAACGGGCCTAGGTGTTGATGATGCATAAATACTAACAGCTTTTGTGTGTGTAAGGAGCATAATCAACCAATCAGCTTGATGCTGGTGCTTAAGGATGGATCCATTGTGATCCCCCTTGTTCACTGCAGCAGTCGCTCCCAGTCTAACTCCACCTGACACAGTGACACTGACCCCCCGTAGGCCCACACCCAGAAAGCTGGGTACAGAGGCTCAGTGAAGGTGGAAGTGAAGGTATGGAGGTGGACCATGGTGTCCTGAGAGATGCAGTAGAATGACAGTGAGCCGACAGACCAGTTTAGGTAAACCCCGACTCTGTGGGTGAAGGGTTGTGGCGAGGAGGAACTGAACCTGTCGTTCTGGTGGCACGGCGTGTAGCTTCCCTCTGAACACTCCAGACTCCAGGAGTGCTCGCTGTGTCCCAGCAGACTGCTGCGGGTGTCTCCGTCTCTGGAGATGCTGTTGTAGGAGACGCCAATGTCTGCTCCGCCGCTCCACACCACCTCCCAGTACACCGAGTCCAGAAGCCCCTCCCTGCACAGGATCTGGGGGCAGCGCTCAAACCGGTCCGGGTGCTCCGTGGGCCGGTGGTCCGACCACACCCGGGTCACCTTCCTGTTGCCTTCGGTAAGACGGAGCTCTGAGTTGGCAGTGTTGGGGTCAAAGGTCAAATAACAGGCAACTGAATGAAAAGACAAGGGACAAGATTATTCATTTCAGCAATTATTACGTTCTCCAACAGAAACTCCAAACAGTGGCTGCAAAACATAGAGGGATGTACAATCCCTGTATTCTAAGTATTTCATAGAAAGAAAAGCAGCTGCGGCTCCTAATGATGATTCAGGCTGATTTTCTTCAGGTCAACAAAACATTTCATTATCTAAAAATGTCAAATTATGTTGTAGTTATTCTCTTATTAAAGCTGGTCTGCTGGGGACATCTTTTATAATATTTATTAAAGGAACATAATATAATGTAACAAGTTATCCTATTTTCTGGAGTTTACTCCCTGAACACAAATGTGGGCTCTGCTTAAGCGTTCACGCTGAAGTGCTGCAACAACAGTAACCACCATTTGCTTTGAGCTGGACAACCAGTTATATCTAAAAGACGAAAGATACAAAAAATAACAAGATACATAAAGAAGATAACAAAAAGAAAGCAATTCATTTGTGAAATTAAAATGTTAAATGTTCTAAATACACATATTGTTTCTCAGACAGAAACACCAAATGAAGTGAACTCAGAAGCAGAAAGGTAGAAAGCTTACAGTTTTTCAGTGACCACAAGTCTCCTCCCGGCTGACCGCTGCAGGAGCACAAACAACAACATCATTCAGACGTGACGGAACACTTTTACTGTCAGCAGAGTTCCTGCAGGTCCACTCACCTCCGGTTGTCTTTGTTGGGGTCTCTCAGATTAAGGATACTGGTCTCAGAAGACAGAGGCTCACAGGAAAGATTCTCTGATGGCTTATGTTCTTCTTCTTGTCCTCCTCCTCCTCCTCCTTGTTGTTGTTGTTGTTGTTCTTCTTGTCCTCCTCCTCCTTGTTGTTGTTGTTCTTCTTCCTCTTTTACTTCGTTCACCTTTATCCTCTCGTCTTCTGATGACACTATAGTTGAGTTGTCATTTTTGTAACTTTCTGAAACAGACACATCAAATGAAAATGGAGCTCAGTCGGCAGATCTGTAATATATCCAGTTATTTAATTCTGACAGTAAACCTAAGGTATATGTACTGTTGGGTTTTTGAGACAGATGTAAGAAATTATAGATTACAAATTGTATTGAGTTACAAAACATGGTCAAACAGCTTGACAGGAGCGTCCTGATATTTGACCTCTTAATGCATCCAGCCCTCATTATTATTTGTCTTCCCTTAATTTGAATTACTTATTTAATTAGAGCTAATGAACCCATAGTTACAGAGAAGGCCTATTATTGTCCATAATGCTGTGATATAAAGACTATGGATAGTCTGTAATGGTTTCTAAATGAATGTTTGGTTTAACAGTGAATAGATCCAGCCTATCTGCCTGTGGTGTAGGAACCGTCTCCTCAGTTTGAAGGGTTTCAGAAATACTTTTGTCATCAGAGGAAGTTATATCCCCTTCCCTGTCCTCCACTTTGTGCATCCTGTCCTTCATGTTTTCTGAGATCTTCTCTCCTCTGACTGTCTCTTCGATGGACTCTGAGAGGTTTCCCCTAAAGCCAGCATCCATTTGTTTCTCCTCCTTCTCTGAGAACACCCCTTTAACTTCCTCAGAGTTCTCTACTTTTATGACCAAAGTCTTTTGGTCTCTTCTGAAAAGGCTTTCTGCTGTTATTTTAAAGGTGTTGGATGAATCTTCCTTGGCCTTGTTGTCCCTCTCCTTTGAAGGACCCATTCTGAAGACGCTAGAAAGGTCGTCTTTAAAATGAAGAAAGCTCAGACGGTTGATGGTCTTCTCTGCTGACTGACTTGTTTTAGTATCTGTGGACTTGGTCTCTTTCTCCAAACTGAAGAAACTGGTCACATCTTCTTTAAACTGGCTCAAGTCCTCTTTCAGGAGGTTGAGCGTACTAATGGCAGGTTTATTTTCTGCCTGACTTAATGGGTTTGTGTCCTTGTCCTTGAACACCTTCAACACTTCTTCCTTAAACTGGCTCAAGTCCTCCTTGATGAAACTCAGTGGGTTTATGGATCTTATATCTCTCTGACTTGTTTGACGCAGGTCTTCCATCCCCGTGTTTTTGTCTTTTTGGTCTTCTTGTTCACCATCATCAGTCACATCGTCCTTTTGGAGAGATATTTCCGGCACTTTCTGCTCCCTTTCCTGTGTAGGTT
>NW_011365870.1:12544-35264 GCF_000735185.1 Notothenia coriiceps | reverse complement strand
CTATCTTCCCTTAGACAGTCCTAGCAGTTGGCACATTTAATAAAACCACAGCATTCGATCTCAGGCAGTAGCCTTGGATAATAATCCAATTCAGAGTGAAACCTTAATTCTAATGTGGCCCACGATGAAATTGAGTTTGACACCCCTGGTATAGATAGATTGATTGATTGAGTGTATTAGTATCAGATGTCAAAGGGCAATGTTACACACTGCCCAACAACTGCAACTGTTGAATCTAAATAAACTGAAAGAAGATATTAGGAGCATGTCACTGTGACCCTGATTGCAAAAGATACCGTATGAAGAAATATGATAGGAATAGAAAGTTATATAACGTTATGAAAGAAGACCAGAGAACAGGATTGTAGTGTTGTCCTGTACTGAGTAATAAGTATTGAATAAATCCTGTTCGGCTGCACCTGAATCCACCTTTCCAGCTTCTTCTTGATCTTAAAGTAGTGTTTTTCTACACACCATGTTTGTGTTGCCGGTCGGAAATCCAGATACAATACATTGAGACATGCAGGCAGCTATAATAACACAGTCTTGCACTAATACATTAGCGTACATTTCTCAAAGATATTGAAGTGACTGTTAATTTATATATATTGATTGTTGTGCTTTTATTCATGTCTTAATGTGTGCATATGTGTCTGTTGTTTGAGTATATATAGGTATTGTTGGGAAAATACTGAATGAACTCTTCCAATATCAGAGTAGCACATGATATCAAAGGCCCTACGTAGCTGAACATGACAGGATGTATGATTGATTATCTAGAAGAGCATCAGGACTATTTTAGGCATATGACTCAATGTGATTAACATGATGATTCAGCCTCTATGGAGATAGACATAAGACTGTCATGTTTATTGCTTACGCAGGCCATAGCTAATCTGAACTAAACATAGAATACTGCTTTGAACCGGTATTCAGCATCTTGTGATACTCTTGTATATCAGCATGTGAAGGACACTGTTCAGGAGTTGAACCATATGCTCTGTATGTGATGACTACTTCCATTATTGCAAGAATAATAAATACATGGATCCTGATATTGAAGCTCAAGGCGGTGACGAGTGATATTTTTCCTAACAGGTATATACATATTTCTATACATATTTTTATTTATATTTGTTTTTTTATTCTGGATTGTGGGAAACTGTATTTCGATCTCTCTGTCTGTACAGACACAAACTGAAAAGTAGACTTTTGACATGAGGTACCGTTGGGGAGCTCCGGGTGGAGGAGCCAGAGCTCCTTGCAGGTTCGGGCCGGGCTGAGGTACGTCCCATGGGGGTTTCTCAGACCATCCACCTCCACCTTCATCGAGGACAGAGACGCAAACACCTCCTCCATGCCTTTGCCCTCCGTCTCCTTCATCCAGGCGTCCGGCTCTGCCTGGTCCGCCTGCATCCATTCATCCTCTCCTCCATCCCTTGTTTGCTCCTCCTCCTCTTCAAGTGAAGCACCGTCCACCAAGGAGTTGGTTCTCCTCCTGCGTCCTCGCTCTGGCAGAGGGGAGATGCTGACTGCTGGCTTTCCCTGAGGAGACGAGAGGAATAGATATGGGAGAGAAAGATGAGAGAAGAAAGGAGAAGAAAGAGAAAAGGGGGTCAAGAGGAGAGGAGAAGAGAGGAAAGGAGTAGAGAGGGGGGAGATTAGAGGAGAAGATTAGATAGGAAAGGAAAGGAGGAATGAGGGGAGGAGATAAGACGTGAGGAGAAGAGAAGATAGGAGAGGGAAGGAATAAATAGGAGATGAAAAAAGGAGAGGAGAGAGGAAAGGGGATAGGAGAGGAGAGAAAGAGAGACAAGAGGAGATGAAAGGAGTAGAAGAGAGAAAGGAAGGAGGAAAGAAGATAGGAGAGAACAGGGAGAGATAAAAAGGGGAAGAGGAGAGAAGAAAGAAGGAGTTGGGAGGAGAGAACATTAAAGTGGAGGGAAAGAAACAGGTTTAGATCAGGTGGAGATCATTTGATTGCTGTTAAATGAGTTGTTCGTGTTGGTGAACATGTCTTTAAGCAGAACTCACTGGTAGTCCTGGAAGTCCGGCTGGGCCGAGGTCTCCTCTGGGGCCAATCGGACCCTAAACACAGAGCAAAGGAACCATTTCAGGGTGGATATGAAGCTCCAAAGTGATAATACTGACATCAATTCAATTAAAGAATAAGCGTCACAGTTACCTGGTTTCCTTTAGAGCCCTTTGTACCAATGGTACCCTGTCAGAGGAAAAGAGTTAACGTTAAAATCACAAAGAGGTAAGATGAATCACGCACGGGTTATCCTGATGTGGAGGAAGCAAGAGTTTAGGGTTTACTCACGGACAGACCCGAGGTGCCGGGGGGGCCGATGGGACCTGATGTACCAACTCCACCCTGATATCACACACGAGAGAAAAGAAAATGTGAGAAAAAGTCAGCAAGGTGTGCTGGAGGAAATACTACAACGTTCAGGTTTTTTGTGATAACAATTATAATTGATATCCTTTTAAAATGCTGGGGTCCCAATGAAATGGTAAAATGGTAAATGGACTGTACTTATATAGCACTTTATCCAGTCTTTAAGACCCCTCAAAGCGCTTTACATACTACATGTCGTTCACCCATTCATACAGAGCAGTGTACCTTACTCTAGGAACTAACATTCATACACATTCACACACCGTTGGTCATGCCATCAGGAGCACCTCAGGGTTAAGTATTTTGCCCAAGGATACATCGATATGTTGACTGCATGGGCTGCGATCGAACCAACGACCTTCTGGTTGAAAGACGACCGCACTCCCTCGCATGCAATTCTACTAGGCCTGCATGTGCCTGTATCAAAGTAAATCTGAAGCCTTTAATGGGATATGACTATAGCAGGATCATTACAAATACAAATAAATGGTTGCTTAATACTAAAAAATAAATGTTATTAAGCTAACCAAAAAAAATCCATGTACCAGTTTCCTAAAAAAGTACATTCGAAAAGTTTCGACCTCAGCTTTGACATTGTCTCAACTCTTTTTATGTTAGCTACATTATGCTAGTCAGGCTATCCGATTACATACTATAGTCAGATATACAACAGAAACTATGCATGGACATTGTTCAACCAACAGAAGACAACACTATATCTAGCAACATCTACTGATATGCTAACTATAAGCTTTAAATAAATTCAAGCAAACCAGATCGATTGCCTTCATATTTCATTAAGTTCATGAACACATGTTTGAATGCCTTGATTTTTACAGAAAGTCCAATGGTCCATATATCAGTTTTGTTTTAAAGTGATTCTGTACATTTAATGTAACCAAAAATCAACTTTATGAGTTTCTTTGTTGAAAAGAAACACAAGTATTAAACCACGGTAGGAATCAAACTGAACTGTGCCTACAGTAACACTAATATCATGTTGTGGTCCAAAAGCCTGCACACAAGTTGCCTCCTTTTCCTGGATGGTCTCGTGTGTATCTGTGTGTTTGTTTGTGTATATGTTCAGCACCTCATCTCCTTTGGGCCCCGTCTGTCCCTGGTTTCCTGGCAGTCCTCGGTCCCCCTTCTCTCCGATGTCTCCTGGCGGACCTATCAGACCTATTAAACCCCCGTGACCCTGAACAGACATCACAAATGAGCTCAAAGTCAAAATCAGGTTAAGTTCAAAGTGAATATTTGTGTGTGTTAGGGTTAATCATGGCACCTTGTCTCCTTTCTTGCCGTGGTCTCCCTTAAATCCTGGTAATCCTGTTGGACCCTGAGCAGAGAAAGTTATCATGAGGTCAAACGCATGATGTAACGCTCCGTATTATCCATTTCAAGACGCAGCAAACGCATAACCACACTTGGAAATCATTACATTCACATCATTAATAACATTTGACTTCAACAACTTTTTTATTTCCTGGGCTCCAAATGCAAACAAAATGTTAAGATCTTATGCTTTACTTGATCTGATTATCTCACCATGCTCTCATTCACAGGTCATGTGATAGTATTCATTTGATAGTAGAAAAGCGCATATAAAAACTCATTAATGTATCACTCTTAACAAAACAAATTGCTTTGGTAAAGGGTTATACATATATGTTCCTGTTTGGGCAGGCGTTTGGGTAACTTGTGTGCTTTTATTCTATTTTACAGTTTTTATCGTGTATTGTGTTTTTCACAATGTATTGTGTTTTTAGCACTTTGTCAAGCACTTTGTGACTATGTCTGGGAAAATCGCTTTATAAATAAATAGGGATGTAACGATACCAAAAACTCACGGTATGATAATATCGCGATAAAAAGTCCACGGTACGATATTTATCGCGATATTGAAAAATAAAGGAAAAAAATGTGAATTTTTTTTTTTTTTTTTACTTTCATTTTTTTTTTTTATTAATTAATAAATCTGATTTGTACAGCATTTTAGTAGGATAGTAGTATTTTAAAGTGTCAACAATATAATAATCAGACCCTGCAATAGAATAAATCAAGTTTCACTTTAGTTTTTCAAGTAACTCAACTCTAACTCACTCACTCAGCATCATCAAGGTTATCTTTTAGGAATATGAGCATGTCCACATTTCCAGGTAGAAGCTGGGATGTTTGGGCGTTTACAATATCCCCTGCTGTGGAAAAAACTCTCTTGCTTGGTACTGATGTTGCTGGGACAGAGAGATATGCTTTGGCCATGGGTGACAGCAGTGGGTCAAACTGTGCATTGTCTTTCCACCACTTCAAAAACAATACAGTTGTTGCCAAGAAGGTGAGGCTTATTGACAGGGCGAGATATAAATATACTGTTGGTACTTGTCTATGTCTCTAGGTATGTACATGTAGCCCTTTAAATACAATGTCCTTTTGTGTTATCTGTTGTTTTATGTTCATGTTGTAACCTACTTGTTGCCATGTTGGAAAGGTCTCCCTTGAAAAAGAGAATGATGACCTCAATGGGACCATCTGGTTAAATAAAGGTTTAAAAAAAAAATATATATAAAAAAAAAAAAAAGTAAAAAATCGCGGTAGATTTGGTCAGTCTCACGACGGTATTGAGACATCTATTTACCGCGATATCGCGATATTCGATATATCGTTACATCCCTATAAATAAATGTTGCTTACTTTTTTACTTACTTACTTATACCTCTTCTAGTTTAGCAGAATAGATGTGATATTAGTCTTTTTATCACACTGTCATATACTGTCAATAGATTGCTTTATTTTCTCTTATTTTTATTATGAAATAGTATTTTTTTTCTGCACTTTATTCTAGATTTGATGATTCATCTCACCATGGGGCCTGGGGGTCCTGTTTGGCCAGGTGCTCCGTTTAAACCCTGTTCACCCTGAGAGAAAAACACAAGAACAGAAGTCATTGAGCATCCATCTTTTCCACGCTCCACTTAAACGGCTCCATTCTTCACTGTCTGACTCACTCCAGGGCCGGGGATCCCTCTCAAACCCTGAGGGCCGGGCTTTCCGGCGTATCCCTGGGCACCTACGGGCCCTGTCTTTCCTACGGGGCCTTCGAAACCAGCTTCCCCCTGAAACAGACGAACAGCAAGGTGACTTTCAGGAGCTGCGAGCATTCAGCTGTTAATATTCAAAGAGATGTTTCAAACTCTCACCTTTGTTCCTTTCAGGCCGGCCTTTCCTTCCTTTCCTGCTTTTCCCAAGTGGCCCTGAAGGAGAACAATTTAAAACATTTCAACCTGAATCTGTCAGACGCTTCGATGCACACACACTTACACACACACACACACACACACACACACACACACACACACACACACACACACACACACACACACACACACACACACACACACACACACACACGTAGATCTAGAAAAGTACCATGAACCTCCTTACTATTCTCACAAAGGACTAGGGTTTAATCTTTAACTTAAACAGACATAACATAATTTTCTGCCACTCTTGGTCTCTCGATCAAAACAGTAATAAAAGTGAGTTTGGTGACATTGTGAAATCACTCTGGGTTAAGCTGTTTTCTTCATACCATGAATAAATAAGTAAAAAATGTAAAAAAACTGGGGTTTTCTGACGTATCTCGCTCGCCAACGATTGCTAATGTTTCCGCGGGTTATAATATACAGTTTAAAAAGTCCAAGATCTAAAAATGTATCATAAATGGGGATACAATCCTATTTCTGGCAACAACAAAAAACATTCCTTAACAATACAAATGAGAGTTTTCTCTAGGTTTTAAATTGTTGAAAACATTTGGGATAATGTAAGAACATTACTCAAAAACAAATAGGTCTAATTCTTTAAGACCTTTTATTGCGAAAAGTGAACATAAGAACACAAACCCTTCGCCCAGGAGATCCAGACGGTCCTTGTTCTCCTGCCGCTCCTGGTGGTCCCTGATGGATATAGGAAACTATTTATATGGCCAGTTGGATGATAACATCATCTTTCAGGTTTATCAAATAAAGAACGCCATGGATGATATGGTGTATGATGAGAAAGGGAGGAGCTCACAGATTTCCCGGTGTCTCCTATGTCTCCTTTGGTCCCCGCCGCACCATCCACTCCCTGATGAGGACAACAAATAGAAAAATAGTTAACAGGTGAAAACTACATTTCTATTGCATCAGAAAGTAACATTTAAGTTTTGCAACATCAAAGATTTGAATTTAGAAAACCTTAATTTAAAGGGACATGCTAAGGTTGATAATATCAGGAGAGATATTAAAGGAGAATACTAAAGCAGAAGCAAGGGATTGGTGGTTGTTTTTGTTTAAACATCCTGTCATGAGGGAATTCAGTCTTTCATTTTGTCGAAATAAATAAAATATCTTCTTAAAAACCTTACACATTATCTTTAGACAAGAAAAACAAATCAGGATTCCGAAAAATATTTTATATTATATAATTGTTCATTATTAATCCTTGATTTAAATGTAATTTTGACCTAATTCCATACGTAACTCTTAAATCATGTTTTCAGAAAAAGTTGTAATCCCTTTTTTTTTAAAAACTGCATTTAAATATCAACAAGATTTCCATAAACAAAATCAAAACAATTTAAATTGAAGATGAAGAAGAGGGAAAAGAGCAAAAGGTATAGAAAGTCCAGCACTCACATTGGGTCCAGCCTCTCCCTGCTGTCCGAGGTCCCCGGTGAGACCAGGAGGACCCTGAGGACAGAAAGAGCAAATATAACATCATATCTTAATGCTTTCATTTGCTTTGAATCATCTAGTGCCTACAAACACAGAGAACCGTCACTACAGAAGCATCAACGTTGAGTTAAACCTGGCAGAACATGTTGTAATGCATTCATTTTGTGTGTCTTTTCAGGCTTATTATTAGTTCAAATATAATGAAACATTGCCCTGGAGCTTACGTTATATCTACAGAAGATATGGCCCTTGGATAATATTCATGAAATCCAAGAGAACATAGAGTTCATAGGTCCTTCCACTATCATGAATATTTATGCTGAGTCCGTTGCTGGGCTATTTTCTCAATCATTTTTGGATTTAGACATAGCCCCATTCAGTTATGTAATACAGAGATGAAAGTTGAGTTTTTCTACAGCTAGCTTTCACCCGTAGCTCACTTTTTTTTTAGCTTTATACAGAATGTTTCTCTGTAGGAGAGTAAAGCTTTAAGAGTCAGAGTTTAGAAACTGCAGTTTGCCTTGGTTCGGCTCTGTTTTGTGTTTTTTCTACACACATAGGGCATTTGTTACATTGTAAAATCTGATGTCCAGATTTTACCTCCATTTTAACCAAATATGTCACTTTGTTTAGCCTTTCTAGTAGGGCTGCTCAATTAATCGTATTTTAATCGCAATTACGATTTTGGCTTGCAACGATTATGAAAACAACATAATCGAAATAAACGATTTTATTTTATTTTTATTTTTTTTGCTTTTTCAGTTTAATTATACTTAAAGTTCAGGGTGATCAACTGTTAAAAACATACTGTTCAAAATCTTTTTCAATAAATGGATGTTTTCAAAGTAAATGGATAATCGTTTTTAATAATCGTGATATCAATTATTGACCCAAATAATCGAGATTATGATTTTTGCCATAATCGAGCATCCCTACTTTCTAGGGCAATGAACAGTAAAGTATATTATGGAACAACTATTTTAACGTGTGCATTATAATGTAGGTTCAAAGTGTATCACAGAGCTTTGTGTTGCATTATAATCTACCAGAGGTGGGGACTCGAGTCACATGACTTGACTCGAGTCGCATATTTTTTTACTTGAGACTTGCTTGACTAACATGGATAAAAGACTTGACTTGACTTTGACTTGGTATTCATGACTTGAGACTTGACTTAAGCTTGAGATAGATGACTTGANTAGTATCAGATGTCAACATCTGCAACTGTTGAATCTAAATAAACTGAAAGAAGATATTAGGAGCATGTCACTGTATACGGTATCTTTTGCAATCAGGGTCACAGTGACATGCTCCTAATATCTTCTTTCAGTTTATTTAGATTCAACAGTTGCAGATGTTGACATCTGATACTAATACACTCAATCAATCAATCTATCTATACCAGGGGTGTCAAACTCAATTTCATCGTGGGCCACATTAGAATTAAGGTTTCACTCAAAGGGCCGGTTGCCTCTGAATTGGATTATTATCCAAGGCTACTGCCTGAGATCGAATGCTGTGGTTTTATTAAATGTGCCAACTGCTAGGACTGTCTAAGGGAAGATAGCTTTTAGTTGCGCAGCTCCACTATCTTGGAACAGTCTGCAAAAGGAATGGAAGCTGAGCAATTTGGTTCCATTCAATGTTTTTAAAGCAAGGATAGATGCTATCCAATCGGAAACTGTTGGAACCTGTAAATGTTACTAGCTATGTAAACTGTAGTCGCTGTAAATATGCTGTATGATGTCCTTTTTGTTTTTCTGTTATGTTTATATGTATTCATGTGGAACCTACTTGCAGCAGGTCACCCTTGAAAAAGAGATCAATGATCTCAATGGGATTCATCTGCATAAATAAAGGTTTGAAATTAAATTAAATTATCGTATAGGATAATAACTTAGTAATTAACTACGTCTGAAAGCAGAAGTCCAGGGCAAATAATTGCAAGTCTCTTCAGTGTGCATGTCACAAAACGAGATGCATTGTGGGACATGTAGTTTATGGGCAACCTGCTTCTGTAAAGCGGCATGTAACCGTATAATAAACGTATTATATTCTTTGCAAGCTCTTGCGGGGCCACATAAAATGAAGTCGCGGGCCGGATTTGGCCCCCCTGATCTATACTATATATACAACTGACCTTTGTTATTCTAATTCACTGTGTGTGTTGTGCTTCTCCAACTGATACCATCTGTTTGATTTATCTCTGTTAGGTGTCTTATCTGGTTGACAGTAGTATTAGCCTTGAGCTTTTCTGACCTGTCTGCCCTACTGTCGATTTTTCTCCGTCGCTCCAGGTGACTACTGGATAGATCCAAACCAGGGTTGCCATAGAGACTCATTCAAGGTGTTTTGTAACTTCACCGCAGAGGGAGATACGTGTCTTTACCCTGCTAAGAAGTTCCAGTCGGTGAGTTTACATACGCACACACAGACGCACGCACACACACACACACACAAACATACACACACACACACACACACACACACACACACACACACACACACACACACACACACACACACACACACACACACACACACACACACACACACATTCTCCTGTTCTTGGCATCTGTGTATCTTTCGGTTCGGTTTAGTTGAAGCTGAGTGTATTGTTTTGTTTGTCATCAGGTAAAATTAGCAGCCTGGAAAGGAGAAAAGTCTAACACCTGGTACAGTAAATTCAGGAAAGGAAAGCAGGTAAGGTGTTATGATTTTGCACGCTATCATTGCATGTCAGTGTGTTTTTGTACATGACTTCAAGGAAAAATGACTTCAAATAGGAAACAGTTTAATCCATGCTTCAAATGTAGGACATATTTGGTAAAATGCTATTTAGCAGTACTTGTCGGCTTTAGAATGCAATCAAATTATAATAAGTGGGTATTTGAAGGAGCATTCACAACATTTGGCAGATGTTATTTAGAGTGTCAACATTGCCTCTCAGTATCTATTATTGTGTCAAAAACATTACATACATTGAAGTAAGACATTTTGGCAGCAATCACTCATCAGTAACGAGTCAAGCAGAAAAGGCTCTCTATCAATCTAAAACAGAATTGAAAAGTCTAAAATAAAATGTAAATAAGTATAAATCAGTGCTGTTATAACCTAGGTGTGATTCTCAAAGTCAAAGTCAATTGTCAATCCTTTAGTTTGTGTGTACAGACAGAGAGATCGAAATACCATTTCCCACAATCCCGAATACAATAACAAGGATATATAACAATATGTAAAATCCTATATATGCACAGACACATTTATATATATGCACACATTAAGACGTGAATAAAAGCACATCAATCAATATATACATCCTGGTGTTCTCGGTGCAGATTTCCTACTCGGGGGCGGACGAGGTCCCGGTCCACGTGGTCCAGCTGACCTTCCTGCAGCTGCTGAGCGCCACGGCCAAGCAAACGTTCACCTACCACTGCCTGAACTCGGCCGCCTGGCTGCACGCCGCCTCCTTCAGCCACCAACACGCACTGCGCTTCAGAGGCGCCGACGGGGAGGAGCTGACGCACGAGAACACACATTACATCAGCGCGCTGTACGACGGGTGTCAGGTGAGTTACACAGAAATACACAATAGTGTTGTTATAGTCATCAAAAACTAAAATAAGTCATTGAAGATATTGTTACTAAAATGAAAGTCAATAAAGTATACCCTATGAACTGTGAATGAATTTTCTTCAACTTTTGTGCCATTTAAAAAATTCACATTTAATGGACATGAAACATTAGGCCTTATGGCCCTTTCATTCCAAGTTCTCAAATCATATATTTTGTATGTAGCTCTATATTTATGAGACCTTTAAACTCAAATGAAATGTGTAAAAACTAAAACTCCCGAATAACTGAAACTAAAATAAAACTAGCGAACACATTCTAAAAATCAATGAAAACAGAAATATTATAGCCTTCTTAAGTCAAGGTAAGTTTATTCATATAGCACAGTTCAAATACTAAGGCAATTCAAAGTGCAAGAATAAATTAAAATAAACATTGGAAATTCAGTCGACGTAAAGGATTCAAGAGCTGAAGAACTTTCAGAATAAAACAAACCCCTGAATGACCTCGGGAGAAGCAGTGGGAACAGAAACGTTATTGAGCTTTTTGAGTTTCCCCTTCCCTGTAATGTATTATATAGGTTTTTGTGCATGTAATGGTCTGCAAAGGCTAAAATCCCAAAGTTCCTGAAACACTAGCGCTTCTTTTGGCTAGCGCTCCAACACATTGTACGTGATAGGCTAAGGGACGGGACATCTCTAAGCGGTCGACCAATCGCAACAGAGCCGGCCAGCAAACCAATCAGAGCAGACTGGGCTCTGGTTTCAGACAGAGGGTGAGAAGAGGTGCTGCAGCACAGGCAGTTTGAGAAAAATCAAGACCTTTTTGAACATCAAAGTGGACCTATCATGCTATATTTGAATAATATAGTGTAGGACCATGCCTATATAAGGCATATTTATACTTTTTCTTTTTCAAAATACCAAACAGATCATGCATTTTAGCCATTCCTAATTTCGCTCAATTTAACACTGTCTTTGCATGGGCTGATTCTGTGAGAACAGCACCATCTACAGGCCTGGCATATGTACTACAGCGTCTCCAGCGCTTTCGAACGGCAATGTCCGTGGCTGTCTCCTCCTGATTGGTGGAGTTGGCCCAATAGCTGTAGCGCCACTTCTGTGACGTCATAGAAGTGTTCAAATCTGGATCAGTCTGTATCAGATCCGTTGCAGCCCCTTTTTAAGAGATCTGGTATGGAGGAAAATAGAGAGGGTTGTGTTTTCTGACACTTGGTGAGTTCCCTGGAACACCGGGGACACATATTCATGTATAAAAGACGTACAAAAGTGCATTTTGCATGATAGGTCACCTTTAAAGCATGTAGACATGTCACAGTAGAGACACAAAATACAAATATGAACCTGAAAATAAACAGAATACGGCCCCTTTGAGCCTTGATGTATTTATTGGTGTGAACACATCAACTGATTTTTTATTTAAATGTGTTTTTCTGCTGTAGACGCGCTCGGGGCAGGAGAGGACGTTGTTTGAATTTGACGCTCCACTGTCCACCACGCTCCCAATCATCGACGTGGCCGTGCCAGATTTTGGGAAGGGGAACCAGAAATTCGGTTTCCAAGTCGGGCCGGTCTGCTACAACGGTTAACAAGCCGGAGGAGATTACAACAGGAGTAATTTAATAGTGAAAAGAGCCATGGACACTTTTTACATGCAGGGAGAAAACTACATTCAAGACTTACCTGGTGCCACATATTTATAAGTAGATTTACCTACAACAGTGTTCCTTCGTGTAAACATTCTGTCATACGGACATTTATTCACTCTCCTTAATTCATCTTATTCATCTCATGCATTCTCACAACTGACTTGCATATCTTGTTTTCGAGAGCAGTGAAGCGTAAATGTATTGAATGTCAATCACATCCGAAGTTACACACATTTCATTTGTCTGTCCTTCCTCTTTCAAGAAGTGGTGCTCTTACTGTTTTATCCTTGTCTGTTTATACGTTTATTGATCTATGCACTCATTCCAATCCATAAAAGATCTTTCACCAAACTTTATTATTACTGAATTATCCTGAAAAATACAAAAACACCACATTTCAGCAACATTCACCCACCATGTTTTTCTGTTATATCATCAAACCTCAATTTGCTGTGTTGTTTTTGTTTGTTGTTGTACTTTTGTTGTTATGATTTTCTGTTATCAGATGTATACTGGAGTGTTATTCATCACGGTGCTATCATGTGGCTCCTTGTGGAGTACATTTATTTGTAAAGGGGAAGTGGGGCAGTGCATTTTTTTTATATTGTGAAGTGTGTTTTATATTTTTTCAACACCTAAAAACAAACTGTGGCACATTATTGCCTCAAGGTCTTTCTATGCATAGTTGTATGGGGGAAATGACGGAGTAACATATTTTAATAAAAGTACAAAATGTACATTTAAATTAAGATATTGAGATTTAGATTTGTTGAATAGGTTAGTTAAGTAGAGGAAAGCAAAGAAACACATCAACTGCTCTACAGCTTGAAATTCCCTTCAGTGTCTCTTTTATGTCTGCACTTTGATCTGTTTTTCATAATATTCACCCTGCACTTCTCTTTCCAGCGATACAGGGGGGCTGATGACTGCATCAGTACAATTTCAATTAAAAAGCCTCTTTTAAGTGAAATCTCTCAACGACACTCATGATCCCCCGAGGATGATCCTCTCTTCCTTCGAAATTGATTATTTTTAGCTAAATATCTCGTCAATTATTGCATGACTTGTCATTAACCTTGATACTAAAACTCAAGGTGCAGAGAGGGTCCATGCTAATGTCTTCCCCTGACCACAAACAGGCTGATATGCACGGTTTAAATACGACTGCATTAAGTCACACTGCCTCCCACATACTTATTCAGTATGTACTGCATACTGCCTAAATATACAATTAAAAAGGTAAATATTTGTATAAACGTACTATGCAGCAGCTGCAATCACTACATACTACATTTGACTACATACTAAATATGAATGGTATGTTAGTATATGACTCGGAGGGATATAATATTTGGTCATCTTCCACCTAAGGATGAATTGTAAAAATTGATCTCTTAACTTTTCGTTTAGCTCAGCTCTGCTCGAGTAGAGCCACAAAGAGCCCCTATGTGTCTTGTTAGATCAGCATTTGATCTATTATTTCTACCATAACAAATGTTAAGATGGTTTTAGGGCACCATATATACATTTAAAGAAGTACATAGTGCTATAACAATGCACCACATACTTGCTGAAGCACTTAATGGATTGCCTTCGACTTGTTTTTTTTACCTTAAAGTGCATCATAATTCATCAGTAAAAGCTTAAATTAAATTGTTGAAGCAACCGGTGAAGGGATGACAACATTTACGGTCTAACGGTGTTACACCTAAAAGCCCAGCAACGGCTTTTTTGAACCAACTCCAAAGGCATATAGTATAATTGTCTTTAGGTCAGCAGGAGCACA
The DNA here is from genome assembly GCF_000735185.1 of Notothenia coriiceps. Lineage (NCBI taxonomy): Eukaryota > Metazoa > Chordata > Actinopteri > Perciformes > Nototheniidae > Notothenia > Notothenia coriiceps. The sequence goes on along the minus strand of NW_011365870.1, from coordinate 21,114 downwards.
CAGAGCTTTTAAGGTTGTCTTTTGTCATTTGAATCAAAGTCAATTTCTAAATGTTGGGCCTTGAGGGAGGTACATTTGGTTGGCATGAAGCCAGGTTTTTCATGTCCTACTTATACTTTTGTACTTTTACTCAACAGTAGTGTAAGTAATAATGTTATTGTCTGGCCTATAAGCAGTAATGGAAAGTAACTAAGTAAATTTACTCAAGTAAAAAGTTGAGGTAGTCCTACTTTTACTTTACTTAAGCATTTTCATTTTATTCTAGTTTACCTCCTCAAGTCCACTACATTTTGTGAGCAAATGCTGTACTTTTCACTCTATTACATTCAGTTGTTATATTTAGTAATATACTAATTTACTAAAAAATTATCTTATATTATAATAGCTTAAGCTACTCAAATAACGATAAAGTGATTCAAATAAACCCAAGTATTGCTACTTTTACTTAATTAATCTGAGTACTTCTTCAACCTCTGCCTATAAAATATGAGTAGACTAACACCAATGGTATTTATTGTGTGGCGGATAAATATATTTTCCATAGAATTGAATATTGTATAATTTCTCCAAATCTTCCACATCTGCAGGAGTAGGCTACACTGAAAACAATGATGCTGAAACTTTGATGAGAGGAAGAAGCAGATGAACACCAGGAATGTTTTACCACAAAAAAAATTATAATTAAATATAGATGGTGTGACATGAAAGTCAGTAACATCAGAGTTAACCTACACCCACAGTGGGAGCAAGCAGCATGAGAATGTGCATATTTTATAACTCTTTGAGCTTCAACCCAACCTTTTCAGAGAAGGTCAAACACAGTTAAATATTTTATTCCTTTTCAGTTTGTGTACTGAAGATACCCAGTCCCTACAGAAATAATGTGGAATTCAAGACGAAAAGTTAAAAAAGGAAGAAGACTTTTTATCTCATGGTTTGCTTTCAAACTGCTAACGGTTAAGCTAACGGTTTGTGGCTAATGATAGCAACCGCATCAATGAAAGTAAGGCCAATACTTTGAGTTAAATATTTGATCATTGATAGAAAATGTGATGGAGAAGACTTTGGTCCTCAGATTAAAGTCGTCAATTTGGCGATTGGATGATTCTCTGGCACCAACAGTTAGAGAAACGTTCATGCTAACAACGATTAGCATCGATCTAAACTAGATATCGTTAGCAAATGTTAGCTAGCCTTTCTTCAAAAAGAAACTGAATCCATAAACAATTGCCTTAACGCACAGAACTGCAATGATTGAAGCGTCTGATATTGTTATCAGTGTCTTATGAAATACTTTTCTTCCGTTTTTTCGATTTCAGGATAGCATATGGCAAGTGTTTTACAAATATTGTAATTACTCTTTTACTCATTTAGCAGACAGTTCCGGATCATTTAGCAAGTTGGGAAAATATATATTTTTAAGGCAAATTCAAAAATGTTGCATCCGACAGTATTTGAAATTGAGCAAGTTACCTGTCAATTATTCTCTTAATCCTTCATTCAGTTTATGAGTAAATTGTCAGAAATAGGGTTGTTACAATTCCCTCATGCCTAAAGTTCATGTCTTAAAATAGCTAGTCCCAAAAAATAATGTAATTGCTATCACATACCATTAAAAAAGCAGTTAATCCTAATGATTGATGGACAGACCAAAATGACAAACGATTATTCTATTTAATCTTTTAATCAATTAATTTTCTGTCATTCGAATAATCATGTCACTTATCAACCTTTAAAACATTTTTCAATGACACCCGGCATATCTTTATGGTAAAACACTGGACTAAAACATATACACTAGTGTAACTAAATGAGGCCAACAACACCAACAACAGTGCTGTCTCACATTGTGCACCCACACCATTGAAAAACTGTAAATCCACCCCCTGTGTCAACATACCAGATAATCATCCTTTTCTCCAACTCCTCCTTCCTCACACCCCCTCTTTCACCTTCTCAAAGACAGTTGTTCTCTGAGTGGCTTTCCCCAGCATGCAGCCAACACCAACGTTCTTCTTCCAAAGCCCGCTGGGATTCAGTCAAGTAGTCCATAATCCTGAGGCTAACCAAGGAAAGTGTACAGTGGTACCTGACGTAGGTGTGGAGTCTTTCCTGAGAGAGATAAGTTGTGGTTCTGATGCCTGCGGGGAGACAAACTTTGGTCAAGACTTGAGAGACCTGAAGGAGTGAAGATGATGGAGATGGGTCCACCTGCAGCCTTTTTGGTGCTGCAGCTGCTGTTTACTGTCAACTCATGTGAGGTAAGAAGATGCCACGACCTCATACCCCTCTTCTCTGTGTTAAAACATCACAAACCAAACATGTATTTTTCAATATTACATCAAATGTTCGGGGTTGGTGAAGATGTATAATCGTGTCCCATGGAGAGATAACTTTCAACGTTTTTTTGTCTGATAATTCTTTCTAACTCATTTTTCTTAACTTTAAAGCATTGAAATAGTGAATTTCATGTTAGTTTTACACACTTTGAAGAAAATAATCATTTGCTTTCACCCTAGAGTATTTTCTGCAGTGTTCCATGCAGCATAAAAAGGACTAGATAAATATGTTATTTCCTTCCGGAGAAGTTGTTTTTCTTACAGTTACTCCTATAATCACATTATTTAGAATGTATTCTTCAGAGTTTTGTATTCAGAGAAAAACATCTTTGTTTCAGAACTAGAAGAAGCAACTCTATTAATCCTACATCCTATTATGCCTTCTCTTTGCTCATTGTTGCGGCCAATTAGTTTTGGCTTTCAGTCACATTTTACAACTTTGCTTTGGTCTTTTGCACCATAAAAACATATTGATATGATGTATTTCCTAGAAATGCAAAGGGAGAGCTGCCTTGGTGACCATAAATACCCTGAAGGTGTTTCAAACTGCTCAGTTGTCGTTTCTACTCTATTGTGGCCCTCCATCTCCTGACAACCATGTTACTCCTACAGTAAGTGCTGCTGATTGAAATATTCATGTTAGTTCTGTGTATTCGCTGAAGGGCTTCTTATCTATAATCCATGTGTATCCTGAGGCTTCTTTACTGAGACAAGAAAGCTAAAGCATGTAGCTGCTGATGAGAACAAAGGCATAATAAAACATTTATCATAGGTTAGTTAAATTGTCGACATATAATAGCTCCGGGCGGTAACCACAGATCAGCGATGTTCTTCTGTAGTTGAGTTGCATTTAGGAGATGCTCGTCTTGTAGTAGGACAAACACTCTCACACACAGCTATTAACACTAATGTACTGTAGCGGGTCTTGGAGACCTCAGGCAACCTTTCACAGCTCAGAAAACATACTAAACACTGTTTCATCAGCTTGATACTACAGGGGAAATTATGCATCACCAAGCAAACCTCTGGGTCTGAAAAAATGAAGCCAATATGGAATTGTCTTAAAGGTCCCATCATATGCTTTTCTGTTTATTAGCCGTCCCCTTGTGTGTTAGGTAGCTTTTTCTGCAAAGTCACAAACCCCCAAAGTACACCCTGGGTGTTTCTCAATGTCATGGAAGGATGCTCCAGAGCCACTATTTCAAGGATGCTAGGTCATCGAGTCCTGCCGAAGGACTGGTCCAATGTCCAGGCTCCTTGGAATTCTACCGAGCCCAACGTCCTTCGTAGCGAGAAATTTCGAGGTCTTAAAATGCCCACAATGCTTTGCGCACGGACCAATTTCCCCGAAACTGTGGCGGAAAATTGAAGGCGGGGCCTCTCATATGACGCACACTTGCTCGCCTGTTCCACTCTTCGTTTTCCGAATGCCAGGAAGGACTCTTTCCTAGCTTCTGAAGGAAGTGACTCGGAAGACATGTCCTACCAAGGAAGCATCCTCGACATTGAGAAACACCCCCTGTAGCGAGTACAACTCTAACACAGAAAATACGTGTCTATGCTGCCCCAGAACGCCTCGTTGGAGATTTTCCTTTTACCATTTTTTCCTTCCGTGGCCTACTCACGTAACTAAGTCCAAATGGACAAAAGCTCCGTACACACACACACACACACACACACACTCACAACCTGTTAGTGTGTGTGTGTGCTCAGGCTGAGCTCTGCGGTGTCTCGTTGTTGACTAATCAACCACCGTGGGCGAGCTGACCAATCAGAGCACAGTGGGCTCATAGGGGGGGGGGAGGGGGCAGGAGCTCCAACAAGCCGTTTAGGACAGAGAGTGAATACACATGCTAGAGATGCTGTATGAGAAACCAATGTGATTTTGGAACATTGAACAATGTAAATCTATTCTAGTAGACCTCAACAATGGAAGTATGATCAGTAGAAATGGCCATGACATGGGACCTTTAAACTTGCATTCTCAGTATTAACCAGTAGGGGTTCACTGGTCACAAAAAAAGAGTCGGATTGTATAGAAGTCTATGAGAAAGTTACCTGATTTATCACTGGATTTATTACCTCACTTAGCATTGGTTTCCAAAGTTTTATACCTCTTCAGTTTCAATACAGCTCGCTATTCACTTTGTAAATGATGGTTATATTTAGAATAAAATATATAAAAAGCATGGTGTGCCAGATGGCGTGGTTACCTTAGGATTGACAGGTCCCTACAGCGGCGTTGTTTGGTTTTGGTGCTCTCTGTATTTTCGTCTAAGAAAAGTATTTCAATGAACCAAAAAATAAATGACCATGATTATGCAGATCGCTTCAAATTCCTTCCACAGTGTGTGAATGATGTTTATCTACGAATTTCAGATAACTCTTTAATTTAACAAAGACAAAAATCATCTTTGGTTCAGAAGCTTTTTGACAGAAAACTGCAAATCATCTTAGAAATATGTCATTCTGGAGAGCAGAAACTGAAGCTAGAAATATATGAGTGTAATCATAGACAGCAAACTAACTTTCAAGAGCCATACTAATCATCACAGCCTTGTACCATTTCAAAAACATCAAACTTATGGGCTTTCTATCAAAACCTGACTCTGAGATATGAATTCATGCATCAATAAAAAAGTAGAGTGCTGTTATGGATTATTCACCGTCACCCATTTGAAATCAGCGGTGCAGCGACTACAGCTGATTTCTTTCCAAAATAACATGAATGAACACTTTACAAGATTATAAGATCTGTGCATTGGTTCCCCATTAAAACTTGAATTTATTTCTGCTACTTGTAAACAAAGCTCACGCGGCTTTGCACCTCAGTACAAAAAAAACATGCTTATTAGAAACAAACCAACAAGACCATCTACTGTAGCTAGCTAACTCTGAAACAGGAGAGGCTGCTATCTGTATTTAGTCCCCAAGTAGATGGAACACCATGCTTGTATTTGTCGGTGAGAGTGTGTGTGTGTTTCTTTTAAGAACTTGTGTGTGTGACTGTGTCTTGAATATATTGTCCCTTGTATATAATAGATTTTCTAGCACGTTGTTTTGCATGATATTATGAACTGAATCTGCTTTAAAAATCATGTTGAATTGATTTAGATCTTGAACTCATTTACATAGCTTTTTCAGTTAATGAAACATTGTAGTCACTTAAAAAAAGCTTGAGGCTTCAGAGCCATAGTCCACAAACCAATGGCTACCAATGACATTAAATATCATATTACGATCATATGACATAACGGAGGCAAGTGAAATGAGACACTGCAATAAGCTGTAGAACAGGGACCCAGACATTAAACATAACGTATGACATTACATTTTATCATTACATCCATAATTGAGAGACTTCATGTATTATACAGAAACATTACAAGCCAAACAAATTCAACAACACTAACCAAAAACTCTAAAATCTAAGCTACTCTCATCCTAACTATTTAATGGTCTAAAATATGTGTTCAATCAGTCTGAGTATTGGTTTTAAATAGGTAAGATATAATCAAATCACTATAGTGGCAAACTATGGCACGTAACACATGCATCGTGTTATTTCCTGACTGTACATAACTGTTAACTATATTTGCAAAAGGCAGCATACTGTGCACTCCATACATGCACAGTATATGTAGTGTGGAATTGAGACATACTTCCTCTCTGTAGCAGATTTACTAGCTCCCTTTTTCATCTGCAGACTCTGCAGCTTGACACAAACACAACAATGTAGTGTAGTGGCACAGTGACTGGATGTTATTGGGGATGTTGCCTCCATGGAAACGCTGCAGACAGATCAAATAAAAACATCCTTTGAACATCTTGTTCCTCCACTCAAGTCTAGCTCAAAATGGGAAACAGCTTGCATACTGAGCTGGGGACAGGGGACTGCTTGCCACAAGGGGACAGTGTTGCATCAGTATGCAGTCCACATACTGCACATATACAGACACACACACACACACACACACACACACACACACACACACACACACACACACACACACACACACACACACACACACACACACACGCACACACACACACACACACACACACACACAGGTCAATCTATGGCATTGTGCTTTCATGAAGCCGTTTGCGTTCAATCAATACAAAGGAAAATGGGGNCTGTTTGGGAGTCACCGAACATCCCAAAAACACACATGCACGACTGTGTGCATCTAATACACACACACACACACACACACACAGGTCAATCTATGGCATTGTGCTTTCATGAAGCCGTTTGCGTTCAATCAATACAAAGGAAAATGGGGCGAAACGTGCAAAGAGGAAACAAAAAGACTGCAGGAAAGACAAAAAGGGGGAAATTAGAGGACGACAAAACAAGGAGGAAAGGATGTATGTCTAGGAAAGGAGATATCAAGAGAAAGGAGGATAAATGTACAGCTGTTTCTTGTCTGCTAATTTCATATTTTATATTATCTGCTTGTTCATTAAGGAGATATTGTTCAGGAAAAATGTGTTGAAGAAGCTCAGAGAATAGATGAGAGCATGAGTGAGAGGGAGAGATGGAGGAGTGAGTCTGTGAGACGGAGGGAGGGAGGGAGAGGAGAGCGTTAGTGGATAAATGAGAGAGCAGCGCTGGCTCAGCCACAGCTTCTTACTGCCAGGCGGAGGAAGGAGTCCAGGAAACACACACAGAGATCAGTCGGACCTAAGCAGCTGTTTCCAGGAGCTTCTCCTGCAGCCTCAGAAGAGCGTTGGATTTTCCCTCTTGATTCATCTTCCCATGGAGGCATCTGGAGAGGCTTGTGCTCCAGGACTTATCCTGTAACCTGTGGCAGTGTGGGAGACTTTAGCAGCGGGACGAGCCTGGCTGGGTTTTCTTCTTGGGCTTATTGCTCGTGTTACCTGTCGCATCATGTTGTGCTGCTGCTGTTTTTAAGCATGAATCCTGTCAACAGTTTGGACTGTGTGTGAGAGCCGGCCAGAGTTTCTGTTTGTTTGTGTGTGAATGTGTGTGTGTGAGGATGAGTGTTCCCATGTTGAAGATTGGCGCTGTGCTCAGCACCATGGCGATGGTAACTAACTGGATGTCCCAGACCCTGCCGTCGCTGGTGGGACTCAATGGAACCATCATTTCCCCTGAGGGCACACATGAGCGGATCGTCAGTGTATGTATTCTGTAAAAACACACTTTGTACACACACACACACACACACACACACACACACACACACACACACACACACACACACACACACACACACACACACACACACACACACACACACACACACACACACACAAGAAGTGGCTGAGAACAGATGGAGATGTTCAGTGCTGCTACTTCATGCCATGTCAGCAGATGACAAACAGAAATATCTGAGATTTTCAGCTTTTGTGTGACTGTAAATCACTTTGACGATGTTTTCCGTTCTGTCAAAAGAAATCAAACACTTCTTCATTGACATCCATCAAAATGTGATTATTATTATGGACTATTATTATTATTATTATTATTATTATTATATAAAAGTGAAATTGGTACAGTTTGTTTTCATCTAGTCAAACTGTTGGTACAGGCTGGTTTGGTCAAGTGTATCCATTCATTTGAGTTATTTCAATAGTTCATCCATTTATATTGGCTAACTGGGGACTATAATGGTAATAATACATTACCATTGCCAATTTAACCATTTGTTTATTATTTTTTAGCAACCTATTTGAACCATTCACAGATTATCTTTAGCTATTTTCACCATTTATCTGTTACATTTACCTACTGTAACATTTATCTATTACTTTTTCCTATTAAAACCCTATCACCTTCAGAAAAAAAGCCACAGGGTTCAAATAAAGGTTGATGACAACGTGTAGATGTTTAGATTTGTTGTGTGTGAATAACACTACAGTATCTCCACCTCCTCTCTCTTTATCTTTTTAATTATCCCAGAAATTAAGCTCTGTTAGCTCTCAACACTCTCTCTCTCTCTCTATTTGCACTGATCACAATCAGCTTAGCTGCCTGAGTAGATTTTTATCATTTTTCCCTCGCGTGAAATGAACCCTTATGTCGTCCTCTGTTTAATGACATCCAGCAGTAGGCACAAACGGTGCTTATATTCTCATCCCATCCACGTCCTCCTTTAAAACACCCTTACCCTGTCCGCTTTATTGTAAATAGGACTTCAAGGTTACCACAGCAAACCCAGCTGATTGATTTATCAGATGTTTCCCTCCAGGCCCCCCCCCCCC
>NW_011365870.1:10549-12528 GCF_000735185.1 Notothenia coriiceps | reverse complement strand
CACACTTCTGGTGTCTCCATGCACCCAGCCTCACTGTCATTATTATTTTTCATGGTTTGTAGGGCAGCCTCTCAGCCTGAACACTGTGACAGGCGGGTGTGTGTCGTGCCTTTACATTGTTCTTAAATATTAGCACTTCTACTGTAAGTAGGTCAGACTGCAGACCCAGTTAAAGCTCGCCTAAATGAGCTCATCATTCGTTTGTTGTGAAATGAGTCCAACGTTTTTAGACCGCAGGGGAATTTTTGCTGTCACCTCAGCATACTGTAACTAATGATGTCCCAAAATAACTCTCATTTATTCTATAAAGCATGCCTCATTATATAACCACTGAGATGGTGTTTTGAACTGTTGATAAAGAGTGCAGCTTTGAGCATCACATGAAGAAAATCTACGTTGTTCTCATTAAAGAAACCTAATGGGGAAATGGGAGCACTACTGAATACCTTATTCTGCAATTAAAATACTGTTTTTTAATGCATTACAATATTTCATTCAACCTATCTAATATTAAATGGATTGCATTCATGTTTTGTTTTTTTAGCAAATCACTTAAGTGGTGCACTTTCAAAATGTGATTATACAATCTGCACTAGTGCATTTGGCTTATTGGGAGCAAATTAAAAGCTTTAAAAACAGAAGTTAGCTAAGATGATACAGAACTTCCAGCTATCTTAAACACCCAGATGATACAGAGGAACTTTGATAAAAAAATCTGAATTTAAATAAACAATGTTGTAATTACTTTGGTTATTTGGCTTTTCAGCTGCTAAATGCTCCACTGTGTCCACCAGCTAGTCTCTTAATGAGGCTGTGGCTCAGTGGTTGGTGCGCTGAACTTGGAATCAGTTTGAGTCCCACTGCAGTCAGCATGTCGTTGTGTCCCTGAGACACTTCACCCCAAATTGCTCCTGTGGGGATTGCCCACAGTATTGAGTATTGAAGTCGCTTTGGATAAAAGCCTCTAACAAGTGACATGTCATGCTTCCTGTCCTTGTAGAGCCTCCTGAGGCACAAAACAAAGCTAGGTTAGCAGAGTCAGGGATACATTTCTGATGATTTTGTCACTACTTTCACACACAAGTAGTCACGTGATCTTACCTATATTGAAAATAATAATTAAACCAGCTTTAACTGGGTTTTGTTTGGGTTCATAAATCCATAATAAAGTGTCAATGTTTTTAGATGAATACCTGAACCCCAAGAATACAACTAAATCTCAAGTTTTATAAAGTGCACCACTTCAAATGACCAATCACATACATTCAGATAGATGGTAAATAAAAAAATGTCAAAAATATAAAATAATAACGTAACAAATCAATGAGGTATTTAGTTGCTGGCCTTTTATCTTCATCATTTTCTTTCATATCTGGTAAGACAACATCTAAGTATTTTCCAGGGACAAAATGACATTTAGCTTTAGTTGTGTTGTTAAAGAGAAAGCAAGCAAACAGTGTGTTAAAGAAATGTGTTTCTACTATGAGAATGAACATGTACCAGCTAGAGTAGAATTTGTCTGGACTGCGAGTCGGGTAGAAATCTTTTTTTTAAATTCCGATTTGTGGGAGCTCAGGGGAGCCGGTGAGTTTCTGCCAAAGAGAACAGCAGCTCGGTCTGTGGAATCAGAGCGTGGACACTCTCCAGTTCTGCTGCTAGCTCTCCTGGACACGAGCAAGAGATATCTCATTTGGACACAGCTGTGTAGAATAAAGTGCACATTCCTTTTTAACAATAATGGACAGACGCTCCTGAAATCAGGCTGAGACTTACCTTCAAGATAGAATAGGACAGGGACGTTTTAAAACACATATTTGTCCACTTTCTAACAACAACCCGACGTGAGTAACATGCTGAGCAAATGGGTGTTAGAAAAGGCACAAAGGAAACTGCTTCGGTTGTATGACTCATACTGTCTTTTTGAAAAACACTTTTACACAAAAACAAATTCACACAAAATAACAAAAACATACACAAAC
>NW_011365870.1:9606-10415 GCF_000735185.1 Notothenia coriiceps | reverse complement strand
TTCGGTTGTATGAGTCATACTGTCTTTTTGAAAAACACTTTTACACAAAAACAAATTCACACAAAATAACAAAAACATACACAAACACAAACAAACATGAAAACATTTCAACTCTGTGAAATATAGTTTAAGCAATGCTTTTTATTTTTGCTTTAAAGAAGCACTGCATGACTCACTGCTCTATTTTCTTTAGATTTTTGTCTTTTCATTTTCCCTTTTCTATGAATCTAATTTATTAAATGGATCGTACTGTAACCCTACTATACACTGTCTGAATGAACACACATGTATATGAGTGCAGTCTGTAGGGAAGAAAACCCTAAGGGATGTGATTAAAATAAAAAAATTCCCTAAAATCCTTAGCAATGTTGATGGAGCTTGATCTGTATGCACACTGTAGAAGCACATTAGAAATGTAATTTGAATGTATTGATTTTAAATAAGCAGAAGTAGCCATTTGTCACGTTTAAGGAGCTGCTGGAGACAGGGGGTGTTCTCAATCGTGAGGATGCTGGCTTGGTAGTCGCGTACTTCCAAGTCACTTCCTTCAGAAACGAAGCAAGTATGCTTCCAAGGCTTCGGAAAACGAAGAAGAATGGAACAGGCTAACAAGTGTGCCACTCTNATAGAAATACAAAGCCACAGGAAATGTCTTCCTTTTCATTTTACATTTATTTTACAAATCAAATAATAAAAACGTGTCTTGAGTAGTGGTGCACACATTCAACCAAAACGTTCTCACTTCCAACCCGTCACATGTTGACGGACGGTCAGGGCCCCTCCCCGTCACTGTATTACGGACAGGGCAC
>NW_011365870.1:0-9566 GCF_000735185.1 Notothenia coriiceps | reverse complement strand
AGAAACGAAGCAAGTATGCTTCCAAGCCACGGCTTCGGAAAACGAAGAAGAATGGAACAGGCTAACAAGTGTGCCACTCTCTCTAACGGTTTCAAAATAAACTGTACCGAAAATAAATAACTCACGATGTCTATCTAATTATGAACTTGCTTTACTTTCACGGTAAACATTTTTGGTGATAACAAACAAATGTAACAAAGTAACATATTTACCAACACATGTTCTACGCCACTACATATTACATTTAAATGTGTGCTGCGTCGGTTCAGCCATTCTCCGCAAGGGTTTTTGAAATTGGTCCGTGCGCAAAGCATTGTGGGGATTTTAAGGACGCAAGTCTACCCATTTGCAGCCTCGAAATTTCCCCCAAACCAAGGACGCGGCCTCGGTGGAATTCCAAGTATCCTGGAGATTGGAACAGTCCTTCGGCGGCACTCGATGACGTAGCATCCTTGAAATATTGGCTTGGAAGCCAGTTTCCTCGAGATTGAGAAACGGCCTGTTTCTTCCCCAGAGCGATCATGAATTATTTCCTGCACTCTATTTTGTTATTATTTTATGTATGTATGAATGCTGCGTGTCTTTGTTGNTGCCCCCAAACCAAGGACGCGGCCTCGGTGGAATTCCAAGTATCCTGGAGATTGGAACAGTCCTTCGGCGGCACTCGATGACGTAGCATCCTTGAAATATTGGCTTGGAAGCCAGTTTCATCGAGGTTGAGAAACGGCCAGGGACTTTTTTACAACTCTCACTTTGACACAAAAATTAAACATAATCAGCATATTTAACAATTGTTACAGATATGCCCATGCACTTATTGTTTTCACACTTTAAGACCGTTTACAATCGGACAGGAAAAGGCTGGTTACTGAAGGAATTGTAAATGAAATGTTTATAAAATGTGAAAACTGAAGTCAGGTAGAATGTTAAACCCACACTGAAAAACAAAAGTTGTTTTTTAGAAATAAAATCCTGATTGCAAACAAAGCATTGAATCCAGTATTTAATTTGACTTTCTCTGAGACCTTCTCCTCTGTAGGACTCCCTCTGTTCTTCCTGCAGGGTCTCTGTTAAACAGAGCTTGTTTGTGTGCAGGGTCTGTACCCGGGCTCAGAGGAGGGCTGGCAGGTGTACAGCACGGCGTCTGATCCGGACGGCAGGTGTGTTTGCACGGTGGTCGCTCCGGCTCGAAACCTCTGCAAACGAGACCCTCGGAGTCGACAACTACGCCTGCTGACTGAACAGGTGTGTGTGTGTCTCTCCTCTTTGAGTGCTTCCCTGCATGTTTCAGTGGTCAGCATTGAGATGCAGCACAGGGGAAAGTCAGCATACTGGATTCTAATATTCACTGGCCTGTCTCTTTGTTTTGACATTTGCAGAAACACACATGAACACACACACACACACACACACACACACACACACACACACACACACACACACACACACACACACACACACACACACACACACACACACACACACACACACACACACACACACACTTGAGTTTCACTGACAGATGTATACTCCCTGATACATCAGTAGCTGTATCCTCTAAAGACTCCCAGTCATTCAACACGCCAAAAGTGTTTAAGCTCAAAGGGAATACTGACAGATGGGTGGGAAAGAAACAATTAGTTCTACATTGCAGGCTGCAGCTCTGTATTTGTTTGCATGAATGTTAATGTGTTCATATAGAGCATGTTTATGTGAGGAAATGCATTTAGCTGCGTTAGCACATTCCTCTAAATGTATATGTGCTTCCTGAGAGAGAAATCAAAATGATTTGTGACAGAATTGATGAATTATTGAACACCGTCAGGCCAGCAAACATTTTCTAAAGCATGCACTTACTTTGCACATCAGGATATATATGCATCCTGTTTTCTTGCCAAAGTGTTCCAAGGCACACTAACAATAACTTAAAGAGGATCATTTTCATTCACGGCTGGTGCTGCATTCAGGGCTCTTTTCAGTATGGAAAGAGATCAACACTATCAGAAATAACTTCTTCTCGCTCTGTTCCTGTTGGGAGGCTTCTGTATTTATGAATCTATATTAGCTCAGTGTGTCTCTGGAAGTGACACCTAGATCCTGCTGAGGGTGTTAATGTGTGTGTATGAATGCATGTGTGTGTTTACGTGTCTCCAGCCGGCCTCCCTAGCATGTTTAACAGTGGGACATGTGTGGGTGGGTTTTTTCCCTTAGTGTTTGTTTATTTGTTGTTTGTTTTCATATCACTTCAGGAAATCTGGGTCATCTTGATAATAGATTTTTCAGGGCTTTTTATTCACGCTTCTTTTTTTCCATCCAGTACCAAAAGAGATTTGAAGTATCTGGTAGCTTTTCAGGGTGCTGTGTGTTTTCTTCCTGTATGTTCCTGCCTGTGTACATGACATAAGCTGCTGCTCATAACCAATTGCCCCTTGCAGGATTAATAAAGTTGTTGATTGATTAATGAGAAGAGGCATGTTAGTAGGCTTGTCACGATAATTCATTTTGTTGGACGATACATTTTCCCGGTAATTTTTGCGTTAACCGATAATATTGTTGGCACCGTTGTAAGACCATTTTAGACCACTGACATAATGATAATATATAATAATTCAAGTACATCCTTTCAAACAGAACTCTTTATTGAACATCCAACATTGCAAATGAAATGTGAAATAATATTCAAATATATAAATTATATATAATAAATAAAACAAATTAAATTATAAACATTTTTTATTAAATCACACACAACCAAAACAATCAATTAAATAGACTNTGTGTGCCTTGGCAGTCTCATCAAGTACATCCTTTCAAACAGAACTCTTTATTGAACATCCAACATTGCAAATGAAATGTGAAATAATATTCAAATATATAAATTATATATAATAAATAAAACAAATTAAATAATAATTTTTTTTAATTAAATCACACACAACCAAAACAATCAATTAAATAGACTCAGGCTGGAAAACAGAGCTCTCTCTCTCATATATAAATATAAATAAATATGAGCACACATTGTCTCACAAGCAAAAGAAACCTCCTTAAAATAGCAGTCAAGTGTACAGTCCACTGTCCATACAAAGACCCAGATGCCTCAACAGGCAATATCCAAATCTGTATTTCAAAGATTTCGAGCAAAGAACACCAACATGTTTGCATTGTCGGGCAAATGCATCTTTGATTGCAAACTGTAGGGAAGGTGGGGGCTCTCCATCTCCAGCTGCCGTGTTTGCTCCCAGCTGGGAAAACGGAATGGGGTGGTTGTGTTTCAGATGCAGTTTAAGGTTGGTCGTATTGCTAGCTTTTATTGCTACCTTTTTAAAACAAATGCGACACACCGCCCGGCTCATTCAAGTCTGTAGGTTCGCCTCGTTGATTTGGCTTTAATCCAAAAAAAATTCCCACACCGGAGATGTGGTATTGCAACCAATTCCATTTAACTTCAAATTCCCCTCGAGTAAGTCACACGTTGTCTCCTTCTTGTCTCTATATTATTAATTTGGCTGCTACACTGTTGCACGCGGAGTTTCCTGACCTGGCTGTGTGGCTGTGAGCCCCGCCCCTCACAGCGCACCGCGCTAAAATTCTGGTCACACCCTTATGTAAACAAACACGCATGTAAACGGCAATTTATCGAGCTCAGAAAAGTTATCGAGTCCATTTTTATTTATCGTACGATACGAGTCAATTGATTGATTATCGCGTCTGGCCTACGTGGGAGTGTGTTTGTTGTCTCTGGAGCAGGACAGAGTCTAGGTGAGAACCTCATGTTTTAAATGAATCCAGGTTCTTCAGAGAGAAACAGGATCTGTGTGACTTTGCATCATGTTTTGAAGGTGGTCTGAATATTAAGAGGTCAGCTTGGTTTGATTTGTTCATTCTTTAGTCATCTGCTGCCTTCACGTTGAAATTGAGATGGAAGGAATTTTGCCTGTGGTGCTCGCAGTTCCACAATATTTCATCAAAATTCAGAAGCAGCGTGTCTCTAGAATCAGATTACCATGAAATGTTGAACAGACATGTGTGCCTTTCTGCTTTCCTCTTAAGGTTGACATTTGAAGTTCAAAGTGAATTATATTGACAGACTATGGCTGCGCCGCATATTTGCGAAAAGTATTTACGTTTACTGGTGGTAAAATGTTAAAACCTCAATTATCTTTTCAAGTATATTTAGCGTCAGGTTAACATTTTGATATGTACAACACTTTGTTTTATGACAAAAAATCTTGCTAAACTGATAACTTTCCCATCCTCCTCAGCTGTCCTTTTTTGTTTAGTCCCTGATAGTAAATGTTTGCATGTTAGCAGGCTAAACTAAGATGGTCAACACCTGCTAAACATCATCATGTTAGCATTCAGCTCTAAGCACTGCTGTTATTAAAAACAGCGTCACATGTGCTAGATAGTCGAAGACTCTTAATCTTGTTGATTAATTAATTACGGAAATACTGTCACCCTGTAGTAAACAAGTCACATAGCAATTATCTCACTCAAAATATGTCTTACAGCTTTTCTGAGATGCACTCACAGAAACTCACTCTGGATGGAACTTAGGGATTTTAGCCTTTGCAGACCATTTACACGCACAAAAAACTATAAAACACAGTATAGGAAAGTGGAACAACCCTTTAAATATTCCATCTCACAGCCATATTTAACAACAGTTGTTTGGGAACAACAAGCAGGTGGCAGGAATCAAGCAACTGCCAAAAGCAATCATAAGCCTTTTTGGCAATATGCAGTGTACTAACAATCATCAATCATCTTAACCCTGTGTGTGTTTTAGGTTCAGAATGTGAGTCAGTCCATGGAGGTGGTAGACCTGCGGACATCCAGAGACCTGCAGTATGTCCGAGACTCTGAGCCGCTGCTGAGAGGAGTGGACGGACGTTTACACACATATGTCTCCAACCCACGCACTCTGACGACTAAGGGCCTGCAGGTAGACACACAAACACACACACACACACACACACACACACACACACACACACACAGACACACACACACACACACACACACACACACACACACACACACACACACACACACACACACACACACACACACACACACACACACACACACAGCATATCAAAAGTGGGCTACTGATGAGCCAAGAGGTGGACGTGGCTCATGAGACTACAGAGTGAAACGTTAGAGAAGAGGATGGAGGGATGAAGGGATGGAGGGATGAAGGGATGGAGGGATGGAGGGATGGAGGGATGGAGGGATGGAGGGATGGAGGGATGGAAGGGATGGAGGGATGGAGGGATGAAGGGATGGAGGGATGAAGGGATGGAGGGATGGAGGGATGGAGGGATGGAGGGATGGAGGGATTTAGTTTCTCTTAAAATAGGAGGGTTGCTGAATGACTGTTGAAGAGACGAAGGTCCTGGTGGGATGTCTTTTGTGTTCTGATTTGTCTTTGTTATTTGTGTTTATGCATAAGTCTGTTTTTCTGCGAGAGTTGTTTCTATGTTTGTTAACCTGTAAAGAAAGGACAACAGAAAGATAACGACAGCAGCTCAGTCCCTAGAGCTCTCTCTCTTAATATCTGCCTAGACCAATAGGAGACCTTTAGAGCAGGGCTACCTTGAGCTTGAGGATGCGCTGCTGGATGTCCTGGATGTCTGAGCTGACCTCCAGCCTCCTCTGCTGCTGCAGCTCCTCCTCCGCCCCCTCCAGCCAGCTGCACACCTTCAGCAGGTCTGAGGTCAGCTGCTGCTCCTGCTGCTGGCTCTGCTTCCTGCGCAGCTGCCGGCTGGCGTCCTGCGCCTGCAGCAGCTCCCAGCGCTCGATCACTCCTGCAGGAACACACACATGTACTCTGAGTTCAACTTGAGTCTGGGCAAACAGACTGACTCTCTATGCATCTATCTGTGTCCTCTGCAGCAGCTCCAGCACTCGATCACTCCTGCAGAGGAACACACTTTGACCTTCAATGGTCCCTGCACCTGGACACAGACTGACTGTCAGTGCCTCAAACTGTCCTGTCCAACAACGTGTATCTGCACTGTTAGTATATTGATACTGCAGAACACTCACCAGAGGTCTGGGACTCTGAGCTGGGGTCTATGAGTCCGGCCCCCCCCTCCTCTTCCTCCTTCAGCTCGCAGCCCATCTTCCTCACCGTGTCGATGGAGCCGCGACACTCCCCCAGCAGACGCATCTGAGGAGCAATACCAACTCATTACGGTAAACACATGAAACACACCCTCACACGGGAGATCAACCAAATACACTGAGAAGAACATTCCTAAATACATGAATGGATACGTAAGCCTAAGTATGTAAATAACAACAAATATAAATAAATGTTCCTGAATAATAAAAAAGGTAAATAAAATGAATGTAATAAATAAATATTTGAATTATATTGTTTGATTATAATAGATCCCCTAAAATAAAAACAAGACAAATAAAACCTATTTATGTTTTAATTGAAGCTCGGCTGCGGATCAGCGTTAGTAATAACGTACGTATCCCAGGTACGAGGCGTCCTGATCGGCTCCGCTCAGCGGGGGGGCGTCTGCAGAGGCTGCCTCTCCTGCACACACACACACACACACACACACACACACACACACACACACACACACACACACACACACACACACACACACACACACACACACACACACACACACTGTGCAGCAGGTGCATATTAAGCTAGTTGTCAAGGCGACTGTCTCCCAGTTGCCAGGTGTGATTTATATCGCCATGGTGACCCTTGCCTGTTCCCTATTAGAGCTTCTCCCTTGTGATGCAATGGAGCTGTCCACAGCGGCAGCTTCCCAGTTACTGCCTTCTGTTTCCCAGTTACTCGTGACACTTTTACTGTAATGGGTTGGGGCTCCTTCCTGCTCCCAGTGTCTCTTTGCATATTTGTCCCTCGAATCGGAAACTGAATGAGAAAAGTAAAGCTCTTTTTGAACATTAAAGTATGTAAACATGTCATAGTAGAGGCACAAAATGCAAAAATGAACCTGAAAATGATCATAACAGGGCCCTTTAACCTGTTAAACCCCATCCGCCCGCCGGCGTGGGGAAAAACCAACACATTCTCACTCCCAACTCGGCCTATGTTGACGTTATGTCAGGGTCCTTTCCGTCACTTTCCAACGCAAGGGGGGGGCCTTTAGCGTTGAGTTTCAACTATCAGGGAGTCCCATTGACTTACATAGAGCTCCCTGAACGTTGGTAATAGACGAGTTGGGATCGCGGCGAAATGCTATNCGTCACTCACGTGTCACGAATGTTCTGAGATAGTTATACAGACCATTGGAAGGTGTGTAATTTGACAGTTAAGCGTGGTACGACGATATTATAGTCAATTTTATGTCACCTTCATTCATTGCATAACTACACCATAGTTGTGTATATGATATGTCCATAAACCTTAGACAATCTTGAAATCTTGAAAGGGATGTGCAAAATAGCCATTATACAGTCTTTAATTAACTATTAGTAGAGGATAATGAGTAATGGATATACTTTATTACTCGTTTCCATTCATGTCAATTGCAGATAAATGTTTAGTCTTCTCAAGCACCAACTATCAAATATCTCTCCTGATTGTTGGCACTAGACAATCACCTTCCCTGAATTGTACTCAGGTGTAACTAAAGTCTGATTTAAGAGTTGCTTATATTTCACATCATTAATCAGTATCTGCAAAGTAACTCAAATAAATGTAGTGGAGTAAAAATACCAGGTTAACCTCTGAATTGTAGTGGAGTAGAATTACAAAGTAACAATGAGCTGTCATGTGGATATATATTAATGCTGCGCATTATGGACACAAGCGATTTTCACCCATTTATTAATTATATGTTTTACATTTGATAACACCAATGTGTTTAATACTGGCAACTTCTAATTGTGGGGAAAACGAAAACGTTCAGTAGAGACGTCCCATAGAACATTTTGTGAAACACAATAGCCAGCATGTGTAGTTCTGGGGGGGCGTTCGATTCCAGTTTTGGATAGTCTGGCGTGGTTTCGTTCCATTTCAAACAGCTGTTTGACGCTCGGCGTAACCTTGGCGCACTGCCACTCCAACATCCAATCCCAGATCTTGAAGATTAATCACGGGTACAGTAATCCTAAACGATAGCTGGGGATTATGGGTAGTGTAGTGTCTTCGGCCATCCTAAACTCAGAAATGTTGAAAATCGCAAAGCAACACGTTCTCACTCCCAACCCGTCACATGTTGACGGTCGGTCAGGGCCCCTCCCCGTCACTGTATTACGGACAGGGTACCCCTTGGAAGTCAGTTTTCAACGGGCAGGGCGTCCCATTGACTTGCATAGAGCTCCCTGAACGTTGGTAATAGAGGAGTTGGGATCGCGGCGAAATGCTCTCCGCAGATCCATTCTCACAGCGTTTATCAACCTTTTTCTAACTCAATATCAAGCCACACTTATTGTTTTTACTTCTTTATTTTAATTGAGTAATGTAGGACTTTTGTTGCCGTCAGTTATGGGGAGAGTAGGGGCTCAGAAAACTGAAATCTGTATTGTTTCATCGTTTTTTCCTTCTAATTTTGTATTATTTTCTAAACCACACACTGTTATTTACTCCACAATAACACATAATTATCCTTGTGTTTATTTATTTGTTTGATTAATAAACACAAGTTGGAGTCCGTCAGGACCGAGGGTCGGAGCAGCTCATAGTAGTTGCTTTAGAGAATTTTACACCCGGAAGTAAGTCCTCAAGCTCTGTGATTGGATGTTTGAGTGTGCGCCGAGGGTTACGCCGAGCGTCGAACAACACTTGAAATGGGATGGAACCACGGCAGACTGTCCAAAACTGGATTTGAACGGGTCCACCCCCCGCCCCTTCACATTTATGTATTTTTGCGTTGATCCTAGAATGTCTACCTTTGTTACGACAACTTGAAATATATTGACTATCGATACCACAGAGAGCGCAAAAACGTGTATCCATACTGCAGAAAATAAGTATTGTAAGCGTTTCAAATATTTTAAGTCAATATGATCCAAAAGGTATATTCATCTCAAAAAGCTAGAATGGTTTTAAAGGTCCCATGTCATGCTTTTCTGGCTATTACCCGTCCCCTTCTGTGTTATGAAGGTTTTTATGCATGTAAACGGTCTGCAGAGTCACAAACCCTCAAAGTACACCCTGTAGCGAGTAAAACTCTAACACAAAAAATACCTCCCCAAAACGCCTCGTTGGAGATACGTCATTGTCCATTTGATTCTTCCGGGTACGCATGATGTCAACCGTACCCGGAACAAAATGGACCAATCCGCGGAGCCGTTACGTTAAGCCCCCGCTGATTGGTCCAAATTGACCAATCCACGGACTTCCTCACACACACACTCAGTGCATGCAGCTCTGCTGATTTCTCCTCCCTGGCTGCAGGCTGATAACAGACAGTTGGGATCGCGGCGAAATTCTCTCTGCAGACCCATTCTCACAGCGTTTATCAACCTTTTTCTTACTCAATATCAAGCCACACTTATTGTTTTTACTTCGGCTGTGACTTTGTGTGTGCTCAGGGTGAGTTTGGCTGTGTTTGGCTGTG
>NW_011365869.1:57133-64698 GCF_000735185.1 Notothenia coriiceps | reverse complement strand
GACAAGTATGACCCACACCCAACCCACACTCAACCAGATGACTGGTTTCAGGGCCAGGATAACTAAGTCCACGTCTGAAAAAATAACCAGCTCACTGGATTGCACTCGACTGTAGACCACTTGGAGTGGTAGAAGATAAGGGGCTGCAAAAGGTACTACAGATTGCATCGTCTGACACAACATATGAGCTGCCATGCAGAAAGACAGTGACAAAAAGAATCCAGCAGCTTTATGACTTTGAAAAGGAAGATAAAGAGAATTTATTGGAGAAAGCCGAATGTGTTGCCCTGACTGGGGATCATTGGACCTCGGTAAGCAATTAAAATTACCTCTGTGTGACGGCACACTTTATTGACACCTTCTCACTGTTCTCAGGTCAAATATTTATATGTGATTAAAAATGCGATTAATTTCGATTAATTAATTACAAAACCTCTAATAAATTAGATTAATTTTTTTAATCGAGTCCCGGCCCTAATATATATATATTTCTATTAATCATTTTCGGCCTTTCGGCATTCGGCCAACTGTTTTCTATTTTCGGTATCGTTTCGGCCAAGAATTTCCCATTCGGTGCACCCCTGATAGATAGATAGATAGATAGATAGATAGATAGATAGAGAGAGAGAGAGAGAGAGAGATAGATAATTGCAATATGTGTATAGGCAATATTGCGCAGTCCTACTCTTGGTCAGAAAACCAAGCATGTTGAAGATTTCCCATTAGCTCATAATTGTCATTATTGAACTGTGTCTAATAGTCAATTATCTTGTAAGCAATTGAATGATTGAAACAATAAAGAACACATTGCATTTGACAAATAATCATTAGTTGCAGCCTTAAAACAGACATATTGAGCTATGAAGGAATGTGGTATTTCTTACTAACATAGCCATACAGTATGTTAGTGTGTTTTAAAGTGTTTTCCTGTGCTTATTATCTATAATAAGCATAATATCTCTATAATCCACATGATAATGTCTAGTGCTGATATGATCCCTGAGGCCCAATTGTTTTGTGTTAAAGCTGGTGGATGCCCCTAGACTTGATATAATATTAATATAACTTTGTGATTGTGTTCTATTGGAAAGGTTTCAGATGCATTATTCAGGTCACTGGAACAACTCAGTCAATAGGAACTTGATTAGGCATACAAAATAAATAAGTGACAAACCCCATTGTAGTGCAACCTGTCTTGTGTTGCATGTTTGTTATATAAAGTGTATTTTTGCTTGATTCAACTGATGTTTGCTTCATGTTCAGACTTGCAAGTGTTACCTGTTCAGTTGCGAGTGTTTATTTCTGTAGGTAAGACAGTTAACATGCAACAGGATGTTATATTATAAAGTGTGATTGATTGTCATGATACGGTTGTGGATGGAAATTAGGTGTTTTTTTTAACATAAATAAATGGTGTCAACATTGTGAAATTAAAAGCAAATATTGATGATGACATTTTATGATCCTAATTTCAATTGGTGTGGATTCAGAGAACATTTGGCAAAGCAAAAAGCACCAATACATACTACATGCGACAAAATCCATATTGAGTAGAACTCAGAACAAAACAAAGACAGTATTTCCAACAAACACTGCTCTCCCGCAGTATTGAATTGGACCTGTAACGGCGTTGTTTAACACATTACCAAGAGAAAATGGGCTATTTCGTATCAAATTACTGTCCAAAGTATACCAGAATCTGATATTTTATTCAGCTAAAAGACGCAGCTTTTCCAGGTAAACTGTGACAAGGTCGGTGTCGCATTTGTTTCACTTGAATTCAGAACAAATCCAATCATCTGCAAATTTAGACACAGGCCATTTTTCTGCACTCTTGCTCTGTTTCAGCCTACAGTTTTCGCCAAACAATATGATCAAATACTGGCAGATGCACACACAGGCACATAAATGTATAAATGTCACACACACGGCCTTCAGTCAGCAGCACTACGCAAAATAAATAGCTTGGCCTATCCCCCTTGCATGCACGCACACACACACACAAACACACACACAAACACACACACACACACACACACACACACACACTTAAGAATATAATACATTTCCCCATCACCACTGCAGAAAATTGTGGATGGATATACACGCACACCCTTGATACATGATTATTAAACAACAAACAGCAGACAGAGAGGTAGTGGAAATGATTTGGTGAGCATAGGCGGAGAGAGAGGGATACGTGGAAAGGGGGGTGAATTGAGAAGAGGAAGACATGATTATGCGGCTCTATTGGCAAATGGATATTGTGAGAATCATTCAGTAAATGACAGAAAGATAGCTTAATATTTACCAAATGGTTGTATGATGGATATACTGAATAATTCAACAAATGGCCTGGAGACGCAGAGCTAAGAGAGCAGGGTGATGGGATAAAGACACAGAGAGGGGGGACAACACAAAGCACTTTAGCAAATGGTCAATGGGACTCGTGACAGATACTGTTGCCATCTTGTCAAAAATCATGGAGAGGACAGGACATAGGAAAGGAGGAAAAGAGCAGGGGGCAGGAGAGGAGATGTGATGGTAAAAGGGGAGATGAGGAGAGGAAACAAGAGCAGAGGATACAAGGGCAGGAGAGAGGCAAGGAGGGGAAAGGAGATGGTAATTGGGCCATCAGGAATGTCACCGAAAGTAAATGACAGTAATCACACCACACACTTGGAGCCAAAATGTGTGTGTGTTCTCCACTTGTGTGTACATAATTTCTGCTACCTGTTTATCAATTAGAGTTTCTGCTGCATCATCAAAAGGGTATGGAATGGTATCTTTGTCCTTTGCGTCTGTGTGTGTGTTTGTGTATATTGTGTGCTAATGTATATTTGCAGCTGAGCCTTACTTTTCATACTTTGCTATTTACGATAGTGTCTTAGAAGTGAAGTTACCTTGAGAGCTCAACCCATGAGAAAGTTATGCTCAGGAAAGTTAGTCCACTAAAACACAAACAAGCATCTAAGTAAGAAATTGCTTTTGTATTCTGTACTTTCATGCGAATAAAGTACATATAAACACACTTATTTCTCAAGTTTCCAAAAAGTTGACCGTTAAAAGTCTTTTAAAACAGTATGAAGAAAATAATTGATGATATTTCAGTCCTAAACTATCGGCTCTAATGTAGCGACAACATTGTAGAGTTGACTTGCACTTACAAAATATTCACATTATCAAACAGAAGATTTTGATACATAAACAGCAATAATGTGGATATAATGATAAGGTAATTGATGTAGGCAAATAATAAAGCAGCTAGAACAGTCTGGCTGTTATACTACATTTGGGAAAATATTATCATACAGTATTTGATCAACTAAGCCATATGTTCAAGACAAGATTACTAGGGAATGGTACGTTATGAGAATTTAAGTGAGATTAGAAGAATATGCCTGGAAAAATAAAAAAACATATACCCAAATACAATTTCTGTTACTCATTGAGAACAGAACACAAAAAAGTTTTTATGGAAACCCACTCTTGCTGATTGAACTTAGTCTTCTTTCAAATGTCAAAAAGCTTAAGAAAATATTACCAGAATTGTATCATTTCAAACCACCTTGTGTCCTGTTAAAGAATGCAATTTCTTCAAACCTAATCCAAAGTTAAAAACTGTGGAAATAGACTGGCTTGGCATTGTATTTTAGAGGTTAATTTAAAAAGTGAGCCATGATTTTGTTTTGTTTGCAGTGAATTCTGACATTTTCTGCTAAACTATTTTGAAGTAGAAACATGGCACTTATCGCACACACACATGCACGCAGACACACACCCACAAAGCCTTGCTGTTACTAAGTGGAAGCCAGTTCCATAATTATGTTTCCTGCCTGTCTGTCTGATTACCAAAATAACAATTTCAAGATGGAAGCGGTATGCAAATAATGCAGAGTGTGTATTTGTGAGTATTTCTGTATTTGTATTTCTGTGTGCGAGAGAGAGATAATCAGATGCCAACTGAGCTGTGAAAGTGATTGCCGTGGAGCACAGTGTTAGAGAGGGAACAATCAAAGTAACACAGTCCTTATCACACTCACAAAACTCACAGTAGGACTCAACTAAAACAGGAGTTTTGGATCTAAGATTGCAATTTGGAAAGTAATTATGATTTGCTACTTTTTCACACGACTATCAGACTCTCTTTAAGAAATATCAACAATATGATTGTAGTAGTAGATCATTACTTGTCAGCAGCTGAAGATATGTTATATCTCTCACAGGCTCCGCCCTCTACTGGACTCTATGGGTACTATTCCCCCATATCCTATCTATGCACGCATTCTTTCACTGAGACTTCCCTACCCGTAGCCGGCCCCTGGGCGGGCCTACCTGAATGCGCACGCATCCACCGCATAAAAGGCGACTGCTATCCCTTTCTCTTTCAGCTAAGCAGCTATTTAGTAACTGAGCGAGAAATAAACAGGATAGAAAAAGAACAAGGAAAAGTTTCATCGGACAATCGAAATATGGACTCACCTGAGGAGCGCCCGTGTCCTTCGTGTCTGGGTTCTATCGGGAATGATGATCCCCATGATCGATCCCCATACTCGATGTATCGAGTGTCGGGGGTCTGACCACGCGGCAGCTAACCTGCCTCCATCGGCAGTCTGCAGCGCCTGTCAGATGTTGACCCGATCCAGCCGACTGCACAGAGTGGCGATGTTCGAGGGGTGTTATACCTCGCCGGTGGAGGACCCAGAGCTCGACATGGTGGAGATGGAGAAACTTGTGTAGGGAGTGCCATCCCAGCAGCAGCGATCCCAGCAGCCCGGACGGGCCCAGACATCCGAGAGGACGACGGTGATGACACCTCGTCGTCCGGGATTTCCGCTGACCGCCAGGAAGGCCATCAGCAGAGGTGGGCTCGTCAGGACTTCTCGGCGGTAATGCCTATGGCGGCGGAGCGGCCGCTTCCCCCACCGATACCTCCGAGGCCGGTGAGCCGACTGCGGCAGGGCTTCTACGGCAAGGGCCTTCCAGCAGAGCCGGCCTTTGTTTCACCCCCTCTGTCGGACATCTGGCGGTGTGTGGAAGCCACGTGGCGGCAGCCACTAAAAACGAAGGCTACGGTGGCTACTTGGGCAGGAATCCTTAAGGTGGAGGGCCACTCAGACACGGAGTGTTTCGGTGTGCCCCCGCTGGAGGATAGCCTGGTGGCACATCTGCTTCCGCAGGCAGCTGGGTGAGCAGAGGGGAGAAGGCCCCTGCCCCCGCTGCCGCGTGACCGAGAACTGCTTGAGTATCTCGATAAGATATTCAAGCTCGGGGATGTTTTTCAATGTTTGGGTGAAAACATCATGGCGGAGTGCGCCATGCTACGTTCAAAGACCTCAGTAGAGAGTCGGCCCTTTCCGTGTCGACCACCCAGCTTTAATGCTGGGGCTCCACAATTGATGGCACATCCCCTGACACAGTGTTACAGGGAGTGGAAACGCAGATGCATGTTGACGGAGTGGATGGACAGGACGATGAAACAGGGTTTCTCCCTGCAGTTTTCCAGCATCCCTCCCCCGTTTACAGGCATAAAAGGGTGAAGCTATCATCCCGAAGGTTTTCTCTCAGCAGAGGTTCAGACCTTGTGCCTCTGGAGCTCTCTTCCCTGAAAGCACTGTCATGGAAGACAGCATTGTTACTTTTACATTACATTGCATTTAGCTGACGCTTTTATCCAAAGCGACTTACAGTAAGTACATTCGACCAGGAAGATACAACCTTGAAGAAAACAGAATCATATAAGTACATCAGGTTTCATAGAGCCAAACATTTCAAGTGCTACTCAACTGGCTATAGATAAGCCAGTCCTTTATTAGTATATAAGTGCTCTGTTAGCAGTTCTTTGTTAGTAATTCTATCACTCGAAGTGGAGTCGAGAGAGATGAGTTTTCAGTCTGCGCCGGAAGATGTGCAAGCTATCTGCTGTCCTGATTTCAATGGGGAGCTCATTCCACCATTTGGAGCCAGGATAGCAAACCCACGTGTTTTTGCTGATGGGAACTTGGGTCCCCCTCGCAGTGAGGGTGCAGCGAGCCGTTTGGCTGATGCAGAGCGAAGTGCACGCGCTGGGGTGTACGGTTTAACCATGTCATACTTGCCTTAACGTCAGCCAACAGAGTGTCTGAGTTAACCGCTTTATCAGTGGACCCGTGTTGTTTAAACATCCGGGGTGACCAAAGCGGGGCGACACTTAGACCGAACGTCTTCTTTGTGCCTAAGAGCCTAAGGAGTACGTTCTAGGGGTTTCACCAACTAATCGACTAGTCGACTAGTCGACTACCTTTACCACTAGTCGGCGCTGTAGGCCCTAGTCGACTAGTCGTGAAAAAAATGGAGGTAAACGAGGTGCTGCAAAATGCTACAAAACACGTCCGACATTCTTATGTATGGCAGTACTTCAACGAAGATGTAACCAACTCCACAGTGAAGTGTCAGTTGTGTATAGCTGTACTTGAACAAACATGTATTTTACGTGGGCATTAGTCACGAGCGTTGCGGGGGTGTCGCGCGGTAACCGCTTTGGAAATAAGCGACACGGAGATGCCCGGGTCGTGTTTACCACGTACCTCGCGCCGACTCAGCCGCCCCCCCACCCGCTGTAAAATTCACGACACGCCCGCGCACGCTTCACGAAGGGCGGTAATATCAAAGATAATAACCGACGTTCCGTGTTCTTGTGATGTTAGTAATTTCCGACTAGTTTACATAAGTGCATAAACACTACTTGTATTAACCCACCACCCTAGTGTAGAGAATCCCCCCCAGGATTCGCACGGCCATACAGAGAGATAAAAACAGAACTCGCCTGGTCTTTGCTCTGAAAGCTGACCTACAAAACCAATTCTCTTAGAACTAGCAAATGTACATTTTACGCGAAGTTCAGACCGCTCCACGCTGTCACAACGGATGAGATCACCAACCTTCTGTTTGTTGGAGTAGCGTGAGCCTACCTGATACGAACACACTCCTGAGCATTTATCGGTCTAGATTCTGAGATATTCGACGGTAGTGCTTTACGTCTACCTCTTTCTCTAGGCGACATCAAAGTTGAAAATCAATAATAGCATCTGTAGGTGCCAACTTGGTATGGTTATTGATGGTATCGGTGTATTGTGTATAAGAGAGTTGAACACACACAAAAATACAACGAAAGTAATAAGAATTAACAATCACAACCTAAGTACGAGTCCCGTCTCAAAAAACATCAGCGAAATGATCCGTCCATTAGAGTGGGCTCCCACAAGATGTTGCTCGTACAGCCCGGTGTCGGCGGATAGTGATGGCATCGTACGTTAGCACGGGGTACTACAGAGTGTGAGCCAGTAACCTAGGTGCACGACGAGAGAGAGGCAACTGCAACTACGAAACCAAACCGGAGTATCAAGTCACTATAAGAGAAGAAGCGCGCAAAAACGACGGGTGGGAAGTACGCGCAGGGCTAGATCTAGGGAACCACGATCGTAATCGCGAAGAGACGGATCAGACCGATTCGACAGGCCAGTCGCCCAACAAAGTCCACGGAAGTCTACCGCGCAACGCGTCATCGTCCTACGTAGAACATAAAT
>NW_011365869.1:56485-57088 GCF_000735185.1 Notothenia coriiceps | reverse complement strand
TAGCGCACGAACCGGGCAGAGGAGGTGGCAATTTAGCCTCCCTCGCCCCACTATGGCGGGGGAGATTAAAACCCCCAACTGGATAGCCCTCAACCTGAACGTACTAGGGGTTTCACAACTACCAATATTTACTAGTCGACTAGTTTTTCAAAATAGTAGTCGACTAGTCGTTANAAACCCCCAACTGGATAGCCCTCAACCTGAACGTACTCATTAGGCTCTTAGGCACAAAGAAGACGTTCGGTCTAAGTGTCGCCCCGCTTTGGTCACCCCCGGGGTGACCAAAGCGGGGCGACACTTAGACCGAACGTCTTCTTTGTGCCTAAGAGCCTAATGAGTACGTTCAGGTTGAGGGCTATCCAGTTGGGGGTTTTAATCTCCCCCGCCATAGTGGGGCGAGGGAGGCTAAATTGCCACCTCCTCTGCCCGGTTCGTGCGCTAGGCAGAGGTGTTACTGCCGGGCCGCGAAATAGCTGTGAGTTTATCGTAATATTTTCAAAATTATAAATATATAATTTTTTTTTTTTAATATTTCATACCAGTCATATTATTTAATCCAAAACATACAAAATAAATCAAAATTGGTTAGCATAAGGTCTCAGC
>NW_011365869.1:56031-56449 GCF_000735185.1 Notothenia coriiceps | reverse complement strand
TCCTTGATTATGCGGGCTAAAATCCTTGATTATGCGACTAAACATGCGGGGTTTTATGTGATTTTATGCGGTGAAATTGCGGGAAGTTGCGAAATATGCGGAAAGTTGCGAAATATGCAAATGTGCGGGAAAAAATTATAAATGTTTTTTTAAATATTGGGCTGTCTTATTTATTCTCTCTCACACACAAACTGCCACTAACGTTAAACCCCTTTACTATTCAATTAAACACATTCAATGTTTATTTATTGTAAAAGCAATTGGGCTATTTTAATCTCACACACACACACCACCCCCCCCCCCACACACACACACACACACACACACTTCTCCGCCTCTACTTCTTGTTTCTACTTTACTTCGTTTCGTTATCTCGACCAGTACTTCTAATTCGTTAGTACGGTCTTACTCTACTTTC
>NW_011365869.1:35511-55802 GCF_000735185.1 Notothenia coriiceps | reverse complement strand
GATGGATTAGACTTTTTCATCTTGGTGTTTTCTCTATCGTGTGAGCTCCACACGTTCACTCTATACAGTGTTGTTTACATTCTGTGATGCGCGAGCTGATGACGTCACGTCAAGACAACTTTTTTTTTTCTCAACTTTGTATGGAAAAATGCGGAGATTATGCGGCCTTTTGATAAATATGCGGCCTTTTAAAAATCTGCGCCATTTTGCTGATTATGCGGTAAATTCTGCGATCGCAGAATCGCGTTTTTCTGGAGGGTCTAGTAAGTGTGGAGGACATATGCACGGTGGCATCTTGGTCAACACCAGGTCCCTTCATTACGTTTTATCTCTTGGACATGTCTGGCTCCTTTTCATCGTCTGTGCTTGCTGGGGCAATGCAGGACTGGTGAGGAGGTAGAGGGGGGCTGTGGGTCAGTGGGCATCTGACCCCCTCCCCGGACGTAATGTGCTTACGTTTCCCGGGTCCCCGGCCCCGGGGGACGTAATGCGCACATGGGCCCATAGGGGCTGGAGGTTTCCTTTCCCCTGCATTAAGACAGGAGGAGGGAATCCTCTACATTATGGGACACCTCCGCGGGGTAAGCGCGTCAGGGTGTGCCCCGCCTCTTTTTCTCTCTCCTTGACTACGGCCGAGGGAGAGGTGCGCAGCGGCTGCTAAACAGAAAGCCGGTCCGAAACAGGGGGATGGAGCGGTACTCCTGCGGGACAGCAGAGCGGGTATACGTCGGCCCTGCAAGAGATATAACTTAGGGTTATGTATGGTAACCCATGTTATATTAGCACAGCGGAGCCCTTTACTTATGGAGCACTGCTGCCCTATGCTGCTCAGCTGAAGAGAAAGTAAAGGGATAGCAGTGAGCGGGCGAGGTCGCCTTTTATGCGGTGGATGCGTGCGCATTCAGGTAGGCCCGCCCAGGGGCCGGCTACGGGTAGGGAAGTCTCACTGAAAGAATGCGTGCATAGATAGGATATGGGGGAGTACCCATAGAGTCCAATAGAGGGCTCCGCTGTGCTAATACAACATGGGTTACCATACGTAACCCTACGTTTTGGTGGTCAATACTTTTAATTATTGTGCAATTCACTTGTGTTTTTAATGTAGCCCCCTCTTTCAACATTTCACTCCCCACACGTTTAAGCCTGAATTGTACCAAATCTCGTTAACTGAGATTGATTCCTATAAGTTAAAAGGAAAAAAAAATCACGCTAAGCTAAAAAAACTCAGCCTTGTAAAGACTAGCAGCTTTGATTTACGTTGCTTGTTGCTATTTAGTTAGCCCATTGCATACAAAACAGAGTGTTGGTGTTTTAAACTAAAGTAAATTCAGAGTTTGCTAAATACCTGTTTTGGGTGCTTTTCCTCTGCAGGTTTAGATGTAACTTTAAATCAAACAAAACTGCCATGTTGCAAACTGTGGCACACTTTGATCATGTTTTTATACATTCTAAATCTATTCATACGGTTTTCCATTCACCATACTGTCTATCTCCTTTTCCTTGTCTTATGACTTCCGTTTTTCCACCACATTCCTTCCTTTGCTTTGACCTCTGCCCTGAATCTGTCTCTCGGAGTGTGACCTCTTGTTTCCTACCTTTGACATTTTGACCTGACCTATGCATAATTGCACATCTGTGTGTGGCACTATGTGTCACCATGTGTGTTTGACGTGGGTGTCTATGCTTATAGATTCCTGTGCAGAGCTTTAACGACAGTCTCTTTCCAGTCGTGTGTGTGTGATCATTTGAAACCCCCCTAGGGATCTACGATGTCATAGGTCCCACCCTAACACCTCCTCTCTGTTCTTCCTTCCTCTCCTCGTTAAACACTGGTTAAGAGGTCGTCAATTTAGAGGAGATAACGAGCACAGGTCAATTAAGAGGGGAGATAACAAGGCAAAGTGTGATAGGAGGACAGCACCTGGGAGCTGCTTCACACATTAATGAGAAATCGTAGAGAGATGGAGAGAGAGAGCGAGGGACCACATTTTAGTTACAGATTCAAAGCTTACATTTATTTGCTGTGTTTAAAAATAAGTTATATTCCACGTTGAAATGTGCCTACCAAACTTCAGTCATGCAGTGAATTTGTACATGAATGCAAAATATAAGAGTTGATATTTTGGATCTAGTCCTTGAACTCGTCACTCTCGTTAAAACACAGGAACAGCACGGAGGGACTTTAATGAAACGCTATATGAAAAGCACAAAAAGCAGATCGCAGCAGCAAGCGCGGTACAGAAAGCAGTTCATCAGAGCATGAAGGCTTTACTGCATACAGCAATACTGGAAAGACAATGTTGTACATACAGGTATGTTGTATAGGGACAATGTCACATGAATGTAACCCAGCACTTGAGTTGTCCGCTTTAACTCGCATGTTTGTTGTTTTGCAATTTCTGCGTGATGTACTTTGAGTGTTTTTGGACCAAGAGGGATGCATAGAAAACACGCATTGAGAGTCGAGTACTCATCTCTGAAACTAGGTGAGGTTGGAAAGACTTCATCATAACCAAGAATACCCACTAAAGTCCTGTTGTTATGCTTCTGCTCCATATATTTTTTTCAATCGACCAGAAGAGACAGCGATTTCCATCATGTGCTATTCTTACTAGGAAGGTAAAAATACCCATTAAACAAATGCAATTACACAGAAGATAAAACACACATTTTATTCTTTATGGGGAATATTTTAGTGATGTTGAGGTGTTGCCTCTCTGACGCATGAAAATGAACGCCATCCCATTTATTCCCTGATTATCTGTTGCATGTTTTATTTCAGAAGTGTGTTTTATTCTGACTCTTTACATTCGCAAAACACTTAACTTTACCACTAAGTTCTTCTCTGCAACGAACAAACGGCAAACTGCTGCTCTGCCGAGAACATATCAACTGTCTCTCTCTGTTGCTCATCCAAACACGCAATACGGCGACACGTTTACAACATAATTAACACATGGATTGCGTTTTAAGTATCAAAGCTAGCCCATGGTGTGACATTTTGCAAGTAGTTTCATACTTTCTTTGCCTATGAGGGATGGTTTTAAGATTTGGTATTTCATTGGTTTCATTTTAAGATATGGCCTACATAAAACTAAAAAGTCGGCTTAGTTTGAGTTACCATACAGTAGAGTTAAGGGACACTACTTTCCAAAGGGAATAGACAAAAAGCTGAAGGCAGACGTATGGATGGTTATTAGACAGTGAAAGTTCCCATATAACCCACTGCTATATGATGAACAACCCGACAGCAGAAGCAGGTGTGCAACATCTTAAGATGTGCCACCTTGATCCTCTGTATCACATGTATCCATCACATGTATTAACATATCGCTCCTGAGCTATCCTCACACTGACATCTGTATCAATCTTTATCTTTTTGCTTTACTGAGCTGTCTAGTTTCCATTTCATGCTGGACTCGCACAGCCCCGGATTTCAACTGTGTGTAAAATCGTATTTTCCCCATCTCAAACATCCATGAAAATTGCCACATCTAATGACAACGATCCAATGCAACAGCCTCTGGTGAAGAGCCTCAGTGTCAAGTGGCTTTTCCACAGTAACGTATCAGTCAAACACAGAACACCGAGCACAAGATATTCTCTTCATCTGTCAAGACTTAGATCAGATATTCTCTGTTCGCCAC
Organism: Notothenia coriiceps; assembly: GCF_000735185.1. Classification (NCBI taxonomy): domain Eukaryota; kingdom Metazoa; phylum Chordata; class Actinopteri; order Perciformes; family Nototheniidae; genus Notothenia; species Notothenia coriiceps. The sequence goes on along the minus strand of NW_011365869.1, from coordinate 52,155 downwards.
ATCAACTCTTAAAACCCCTGCCACTTTAAAGAAATACTGCCGAATATCCAGACGCTGCGTGACCAATCAGCACTGCATTTGTTGAGTGGTTATTAGAGCTGCTCCTCTACTCTGTGCCAAGTTTGGGGGAAAACTGGCAGGATGATTATGTCTGAACTGGTATTGAGCTCTCCAATGCCCCCATATTGTTATTCTGGCCCAAAATGGAGGGTTGGCATGGTAATAGTAATGGAGGATGCAGTTCCAGAATCCTCTTCTACTTGTAGTACAGCAATTGTAAAGCTTTTACCCATACTGAAACAGTAGGCGGTGCTTTTAATTGTGTTGTGTGCACAGTTTGGTAAAGTAAACCTACAGTGAGGACATACTGGATTTTGCAACGGCACATGTTTAAATTAGGGGGGTCTGTTTTATGTTGATTATGTGTAAGTGATGCACAAAACTACACAATGTTGATGCTGTGTGGTCAGGCTGCTTTCCTATCAGGCAGAAGGTTTTACGATGGTTGTAAAGTTATTAATTGGTCTCATTCCAAAACATTTTCAGATTTCAATTGTGAATAAATGAAAAGTAGAAGAATGGTCTTGTTCTTACTCACATGAATATCTTTGACACAGGATTTTACTTAAACCTGAAACGTTTTCCAGGAAGCCTGTCATCGGCATAAGCATAAACTCTCCAGAGAACATCCTACCACAGATTATCAGAATTTAGTTACTCAAATTGTACCCGAGTTGGACCTCCATTGTTTTCAATTGGGCCTAAAAAAGGGACAATGAATGGCAATGTCCGTCTGTCAAGTTGCGGTTGCACCACTTTGGTAGAGTTACGAAATAACTCAACAAATATTGGATGAATTGCAATGAAATATAGTACAGACATCATGGCCCTCTCAGGATCAATTCCGACCGTGATCCATACATTTTAAATCTAGAGGCCCATCAGGTCAAAATAACACAATAACTTCTGTCGAAACACACTAAAAAACTTCTGTCATGAAAAACATTGAAAGCATTCAGTTCTTAAAAAAAAGATGTACTATCTCTGTGGTAATATTCCTAATTTCCTTAGTTTAATATGTAATGTACTAAAACCCTAAATACGAGTTTGTGTGAAGTATGGGAACATTTGGGGAAATAAAACACCAATGATAAAACCCATAAATGTTTTTAATTTGTGAAGACTGTCCTCCCAAGTAAAATTAAATCTGAGTCCCAATATTCTTGCAGGTATGATTATGGTTGGGGATTGTCAGGTTTAAAATGTGAAGCCATGGCGCCCCGCTAACTGTCCTCAAAAGCACTTTGGAGTTATCACTTTCATATTTAAATGTTCATACAGGGTTTGTAAAACGAGCTTGTGTTAGATGGCTAATACATCAGAAACAGGGAATTTCCGACCTAATTATCTCCGCTGTTTCAAAAAGGCCATTTCACCGGTCTTCTCATGCCCACTGAGCTGTGCAGATATCATGAATCCCTGAAATAATTAATATTCCGATTTAAGTATTTTTAATTGCTCCAACAGCTCAATTCCTTCTGTTCACATTTCCTAAGCCACAGCCAAAACATCAGGTTGTGGTTTTCCTGGGCCTTCTGGAGTAATTTATTTCTGGCTTCTTTTTTTTTTACACTTTCCTCATGATGTGTAATTACCCTTGAAACCAGGCTGAACATTTCAGAAGCATTCTACAAAGGAAAACTGGGATTGAAAGATCACTTAGCTACAGGTCTGACACTTACTAAAGGGAAGCCACGGAAATAATATGCGTGTTTATAAGAGTGTGCATGTGTGTGTGAGCACATGAGTGAAGGGACTGAGTTGTCTGTAGTGACTAACGTACTAAAAATGTGTTTTTGGGTCTGGAAGTGTGTAACAGAGGTAAATCTTGATGACATATCGGGAAGAGAATGCAAGAGAGAGTTAGTGTGTATGTCCTTGTGTGTTATTGCTCCCTGAGATACTTGATATTTAATGAGGGCAGGGAAGAGTGGAAAGAAAAAGGCCATCTGGGCTCTGAGTGGTTGTTTTCTCTGTGCATTCCCAGGTTTTATGAGTAAAATGTTTAAGTGGATGTTTTCTCTCCCTATTGTGAGTGTGCTGGTTTGAGAGTGTGCTTCAGGGTGTGTATCTTTAATTATCTCCTATAGTCATGGGGGCTTCGGTATCTAAATACTCAAGCCCAGTGTGGGATAAGTGATTTTGGATTCTTACTGCTTTATTACAGGCTGCAATGTCATATTTGAGGCAAGGCCATACAAAAAAAAGCAGGACACAATTGGTCTGCCACACAATTATCTTACCTGCAGACTGTAGAAAACTAGGCTACCTCTTGCCTGGAGGAACCTTTCTTTCCATCCAATGTTTCCAATGTACAATCAGCTACAGTCTTGTTACCAAACATATACAGGGTATCATCAGAGCTGGTCGCTCCAGAACCCGTCAGTATCTATTCTATTTGGGACCAATCATTTTCTTAGTTCTCCAGTTTATACGACAAAATCTTTACTCACTTTACCCCACCAAATCTATTTCTGACTGTGACTGACCCTGCTTTCTGAGACAGTTTCTCATGGTCCAACAAAGGTTACTCTACAAACCTTGACGATATTTGGTTTGACTTACAGATGTTAGCTTTCCCCACTATGAACATTTTTAACATCAAGTCAGTACTTGGTGTTAAAAATGTTCATAGTGGGGAAAGCTAGCAGCTGTTCAGTGCTCACCAATATGAATCTTAACATGTGCAGGAGAATGACACCAACTCTGTTCAAGCCAAGATTCAAACTACTGGCAGAGTTGTTGCAGGCTAAGAAAAGGAATAATATAGCTGCCTTAACAATATGGGGACGCATCATGATGTTGCAGAAACAGGATGATGCCCCATTATGTTACACCACCAATTAAGCTTCACACAACCCTGTTCTGCTCATGATTTTTGTTCTTTTCTTCTCAATAACCGAGATGTGTGTTAATTCCCTTCCTGTGTGTGATATCTTTAACTGGTCAATAAACAGGTTCAGCATCTTCTTTGACAGAAAAAGACATGAACTCCATGACAGCTATGGGACTGCCTCAGCTGCAGCATTTGTCTGCCTTTACTCATTCAGGCCATCCTTGCACAAAAAGCACCTGTGCAATTTATGTTGTTTAGGAAATATTTCCCGAGGGAATGTCTAAAAACAACATGTACATACATACAGTATGTGGATTGTTAAGAATTGAAATGGTATTGCATATATGACAAATACCCTTTACATCATCCTTACACAAATGCAAGTGTACTGACCTATATAGCTCTCCACCGGTGTGCCGTAAATCCACCGAGTTGGAATCTTTGAAGTTAACTGTGCTCGGCTCACCCTGCATCCAGCTGTCATCAGGGATCACTCGCATATCTGAACACACACACACACACACACACACACACACACACACACACACACACACACACACACACACACACACACACACACACACACACACACACAGCATGGAGTGGTTAAAAAAAGAATCTCTCAAAATGCATATTCATAAAGTGAACACAGAACAATCATGCTGCAGTAGAAGAGAAACTGTAATGTCTCTGTGGGAAAGGAGACTACTAACACTGGCAGAAGATTGAACATTCATCCATTTGCTTTTTTATATGAGCAAAAACACACACTGAGGGTTGTGCATTTGCTAAACCTGTTGGCCTATTCTAGATAGCTAGCAGTGCTAGTGATTGCTAGCTCGCGAATTATGCTTGCTAGCTTGTAACATGCAAAGTAACTATTATGGATAAATATATATATTAGCTTTCTTCAACTTTAATTATTGGATACTTGACAAGGTAAATTGGGACAGAATTAGTAAAATATTAAGTCAAGAATTGGGAGTAGACAAAACATGGACATCACAAAAAATGTATGAAGTGAATGCATACTGCAGACCGTATCAGATTAAACAAAAAACTTTCAAAGAACTGAATTCTCTGTGAACTGGACCTCATATTCTCAATCCATATGCGAACAGCCGTTTTGAATTCTGTACGGAATAAAAGCAAGCACAATCTGACTTATAATATAAATCATATTTGTATACAATATTGATCGAAAAATAGTCCCACACCAAACTGCATCTCAAACAGGGGTTGAATAAGCACAAAGAAAAGACTGCGGCCTTTCTGGGCTCTTGTTATTTCCATTACTGGCATTTCAATTCAGCCTGAAAGACCTTAAAGACCCTGTTTTCGAGCAAACAATATTGTTTGGTCAGCACCACTAACCCAGGTGTGGTGCTTATATGACAGTATACGAGTGACCCTTTGGTTGGGTCATAAATATATCGGCAAGGCTCCGGGATTGTCACCTCTTATTTGTTACCCAGAGTAAGATGGGCAAGATCACAAATGACCAAATTGTGCTCTTGCTGTATAATATCCCCCTTTGAGTTGAACCCTGCTTGTAGGCCCTGGAATGTTGAATTACATTCTCGATTGCATGATCTTTCTTCTGTGCTTTATCCAACTGTTCAATAGAGCCCAAGACCCTTTGATACAGCTTGGGTGATAGTGGAAGGAAATATATGTATGCTATGTTGTGCAAGCTTGTAAATCTAGAATAATTTAGAATGTACAGTATGCTCATGGCCAATTGTCACTTCTTGTGTAATTAGATTTGTTCAATCACCCAATTAGCCATGACCTTGTATTTTGTCCATCTGAGAATGTGTGAAATCAGAATGCATGATTGCAGGGACATCTGTCAGTGTAATACTTCTTGGTAGGTCATGGCGAGATGAGAGATATGGTGGCCTCAGAGATTAGTCACATCAACACGTAAAACTAATTTACCACTTACACCCATTCATTTTAATACAACTGCTGCATTCATTTGATTGGTGAACTATGACCTACCAGTTCACCTTGTTAACCAATTGCATACTAGTTGACCTTTGAGGAAGATTTCTAACAAACGCTATTATATTTCGTGAGATTCACAACCTCTTTGCCGCCTTTGCTTCTTCTCTTAAGCAACACCAACTGTATAGAGCTTTCCATGTAAAATCTTTTTCTTTTTTTTTCAAAGAAACAACTTTGGCCGATACAGTTAAGGTATTTACTACGTTCATAGCTTCCTCCGCCACCTGTCTTATGAAAGTACATTTATTTTTCCTGCGTCACTGTGTTGTATAACTGTGCAATTAGTTTGAGTGTCATCGACCTAAATGTTAGTTAAGAGGCAATATGCCATAGCAGGGGTTGATGCTACCAATTAAGAAAGCATGACAAAAATAGATTAAACTAATCAGATATTTTACAAGAAAATATATTTGTTTATAAAATGTAAATGCTTTAATTGGATCTTTAACGTTGAATTGCAGTGGCCAGGCTTTTGGTATATATTTTTCTGGAACTTTCTAACCAATGCTGAGTAGGTTGCAACCGCTCCTTCGTTGGCATGGCTTTATACCAAAAAATATATATGCCTGCAGTAAATGACCTTTTACCAGCATTAGTTCGGTTACTAACTCTACTTACTCTTGAGTTGGGAGGACTGAAATCCCACATAAAAATAAACTATATGACAACAGTAGCAAGCCTAGTACGAAGATAGCATCAGTGCCACCTAGCACGGGGGCAGGAAGCACTCACTACTTCAAAGTGGTTTATTTTAAGCAAATTAGGAAGAAACATAGAGGAATGCATATTGTATGACATGAATGCGTCTTTGAACTCGACCACATATTCTTTTTCACAGTAATCAGATGTGGGAAAAACAAGTTTCCTTTTTCTCACCTTAGGTTTTCTATCTGACAACTGCTGGTTAAATTGCCAGTTTCATTGGCATGTCTTGTTAGTGTATGTTGCATGTGCAAAGCAAACACATCAATACATTAATAAACTGTGCTCTGCAAATTAAAAGTAGTTTATAACTAGGGATGCTCCGATCGCCAATTTTGGGGCCGATCGCCAGGATCACTAGGCTTGTTTGAGATGAGCTGCGGCTCGCCTCGAAAGTAGACGAGAATAGCTGATCGCAGCCGGGGGAGGTCTCAAAAAGCTCGCCTGAAGTCGGACAGCTCGGAGTCGGCTTCTTCTTCTCTCGGTTTTTTGGCGGATTGCAAACAACTTTAAGGTGCATACCGCCACCTCTGGAGTCGGCTTGACTCGGTTTGCATTTATAAAGAATGCACACATGTGTTTAATCGTTAATGTCAGATATGTACTAAGTAAATACATTTGTTCCTGCTCAAGATTAGATTCAACTCTATTGTTATTGCACAGATTACAGGTACTGAGACAACGAAATGCAGTTTAGCTTCCAACCAGGAGTGCAACAAGCAGTAAAGTGAAAAGTAATGTACACAATCTACAGCAGTGGTTCCCAAACTTTTTGGGCCCAAGGCACACCAAAGGACAAGTAAAAATCTCAAGGCACACCTACCCTAAAATAGCCCTTATAACACGTGTTATCACTCATATCATGTAAAATATCTGTAAATGTGCATACTTATTTACTAATGGCAAATAAAATGTGACAGACAACTATATTACTCATGAAATATTTATTAACGAAANAAAAATTATTTCTCTTTGTAAAAAATGTGCATTTAAAACTTTAATTTTTTTTTAAAACTAAAAATTGGGGCAAATTAAAAATTGTTGGAAACAAAAGGGGAAAACAAAAACTATAATTACTTCCAATTTGAAAAAAAAAAAAAATTATTTTATTAAACGGGGGGGGGGGAAAAAAAATTTTTTTTTTTAAAATTTTTAATTTATTAAAAATATAATTATTACTTTATAATATATAATAAAAATATTTATAAAATATATTTTATATAAAAATATTAAATTAATAATATAAAAAAAAATATAATTTATAATTAATAATTTTTTTTTTTAATTTATTAAAAAAAAACTTTAGGGGGGGGGCAAAATAAAATTTAGGGGGGGGGCTTTCATTCCAAAAAAAGCAAAAAAAAAAAAAGGGGGGGCAAAAAAAAACAACCAGTGCCAAAGGCCAAACTCCCCAAGACATTTAAAAAAACCCCAGGGGAAACCAGGGGTCCTAAAAACCCCTATAAAAAAGTGTTACAAACCATAATCATAAGAATATCTGAAAGGTGTGGCAGTACGTAGTTAAAAACTGGCAAAGCAAAGTGAAACAGAAACCTTTCAGCCACCCATGAAGTATTTAATTAACGAAAAAATACTGGTTCCAATTTATAAATAAGTAGGTATACTGTCTTTTGGGTCCTGAGGGTAACCAAGTTATTTTTTCCTCTATCCCTTTCCTATATATCCGGTAGGTGGAGGGATTGTCTTGGCAGTTTTCCCCCTCTTAGCAACATTATGGGTTCATGAGCGTACATATTTTGCTTAGAGGTTACATACAAAAATGAGGCTCCCGGCCACAACTCAGGAAACAGACTGTCGGGGGTGCTTCCCCGCATTTTTTTTCTCTTTCGCGGGGCTTGCTTGTTCCTGCAGTTTCTACACTGGAATAGATGTTTGGTTCCGCACCAAGAAAGCGCCGCTTTTTAATGGTTGTTCAACCTCAGGTTTTATTAAAATTGCCTCTCCAAAAAACCTTGAGCTCACAGACTTATAATGCGCACGTCTGCGCAACTTTGGCGTAACTGCGGAAATAATTACGGGGTTCGTGTGAGGATTATTCTTTTAAAATAAATCCGTTTTGTGGAGAGGTATAGAGTTTGCCCTCTGTATTTATGAAATGTGTGGATACAAAGTACTGATATAGGTAAATAAAAAAATTATTATTTTTTGTGTAGTTGTATATTTGCAATAATAACGATGTTTGTCACCAAAAATTCCCACGGGCACACCCTGAACTGCCTCACGGCACACCAGTGTGCCGCGGCACACCGTTTGGGAACCCACTGATCTACAGGATAAAATATAGAATGAAGTGGAATGATGAATAAAACAGTGAAGAGGGTATGAATCGTATGGAAATACACTAGGATATACACAGCAGCCTGTTAAGCAGTATGAACAGTGTGTATGAATATGCTAAGATATATAATGTATAAAAACGGTAAGCAGTGCAAGTATAGTATAAAAATATATAGATATTAATTTCATGATGATAAACATTGTGGAACAATGATGAAAAATATGAATAGAAGTGCGGTAAAACTGACACAAAAACAACAACAAACTTTTGCCGAGCCAATTGGAGAGTTTCATCAGCAGCACGTTGTAAAAACCACCAATGCGCTCAGCTCGAGATACCAGCGAGTCTTTTCCCATCAAGCATTTCGCCTCCGCAGCCCGTGGAGAGGAACTGCGCCGCCTCGCCGCGCCTCGCTCTCAAGGCTGCGGGCGTCTTTTTGTCCCGCGAGATTTCAACGTCTCATGTTGGCGAGCCTCCAGAGCAAGGGTTTTGGCTAGAAAGGATCCGTCTAGTGTAAATATGACGTCACGTTCTCGTTGTAACACTCGTTGGAGCGGCTCGGAAACACATCTACAGCAGTAACATGCAACATACACATTAATGCAGCAGGATAATAGTGAAACACTGAAAGGGAACATTTTATTGCACCAGGAGCTATCTTGGGACTTTTACTGCGACAACGTTGACTTGCCTGTGAATAAAAAATAAACCATAGTGTTGGTGATCTACAGTGTTGTCATTCTTCTTTGAACAGCAAGACCGCTAACACCCTATTTCAACAATCACACTCCCTGTAATTGACATAATTAATAGATAGTTTAGCTTCTCACCATAATTTGCTGTGGCCCACTGATGTTAACGATCGTAACTGAAAGGCTGCCTGCCAAACGTAAACATTCAGCCACGTGACTTGCAAACTCTCGCAAGAGTTTTACACTAGACGGATCCTTTCTAGCCATAACCCAGAGCAAGTCGGACAAAATGACTAACCATCATGCAACGCACTAGCAAGACGTTGATCGAAATTGCGCAGGTCTGCGCAGGTCTCGCTTGTCTCAAACAAGCCTAGTGTCGGCCGATACCGATCGCCGATCCGATCGAGTGGGCGGGGCCTAAATGGAAGATTTAAACATCACTTTAAGTCTTCCATTTAAAGTGATGTTTAAAACTCAGTTAATGGGGCTCATTCACTGGAGCTTCCACAAACAACAATCAACTTAATTATAACATTCAAATGATGTACATTATTCAAGTTATAATAACACGGGAGAAATGAGCGGAAGCGCTCTCTTTTCCTCTCTCTCTCTCTCCCTCTCCTGACAGCCTTTCAGTATCTCATGCAGCTCACTGATCCAGTAATGAGTGACCCGACAGTGAAGAATAAACATATGTATAACTAGTTTAGCTTGTTCCAGAGGTAGATAAAATAGCTAAGTGTGTTAGGTCTAACTCTTGTGTGTTTCGCTCCGCTCACCGGTCCGTCACAGCGGGCGGAGCTGCAGGATTTCTGCTTCACACACGTTGCATACCGCTATTTTACTGTCTTTTTCGGACACCTTAACATAATGCCAGACCGGTGAAGCCATTCTGGCGAGCTTGTTTTGCCGCGCACAGAGAAAAGTGTCATGTATTTTACGTCATGCGATCGGCTCTCGCGATCGGCATGTTTAGAGAGCACCGATCGATCAGTAGAGAGTGAGTATCGGCCGATCTAGATCGGAGCATCCCTATTTATAACATTTCATTTTCAATTGGAGGTTATTGGCTCACCCTTGTTAACTTGTATTGATGTACCTTTGACCTGGACAATTACTGTCAACCCAAAAAGCTTCAGCTACTGTAAGACTAAATGTCCTGATTCCACAGGCAACATCCAGAGGTCAATGTGTGCGACGGCTAAACATCGCTGACGTGTTACCATAGTATCCCATCAACTGATTTTCTTTTCAATGTTTAAATTTTTTTTTATCTTGTTACAACAATGTATTGTAGTTGAAAAGCACATTCTAAAAAGGATATAGCAGCCAGCCTTTTTCTCAGTGGAGCAGAGTGCACAATCACATCTTCCACGGGTCACCAGCCAATCAAAGAACCAACAGAGATTGACAGATCGACTCACTTTAATGCCAAAGGGCAATCTGGAGTTAACTTGACTTGCATGCTTTTGAGTATTTCCACAACAACACTGATCACGCAAACTCTACATAGTAGGACCCGGGATCAACAAGTTCTTGTTGAAAGGCACCAACGCTACACACTGAAACATGCTGACCTGACTGGAGAATTTTAAATCCAGCTGTTTTAAAAAAAGAATGCACTCCATCACACATGTCAAAACTTCCGTTCCTCAGATGTAAATGCTGTCACACTTGACAATAAGACATAGGATGTCAGACTGTCGCCTATAAATAGATATATTGTTATGGAGATGGGAATGTCACACGTCAGTCAATATCAACGTGTCCTGCCTTGCCATATGTAAACCCTCAAAATAAAATGATGGTAAGAACATCCAAAAACATCATGGACTACGAATACAATAAACGAAGCTGTACATTGTAATGCTTGCTCCAGTGTTACAAAAATATTGTTGTATTTCACTAGAGCAGCCCAGATCAGTGGGTTGGTGGGGTAAACAGGATATTTATATGATTGTAAGACAAGAATGACCTGGGGCCTCATTTATAAAGCCTTGCGTAGGATTGGCGTGGGAAGGTTGCTTACGTAGGACAAAGCCAATAAATACGCACCGACACTTTCCGATTGCGTACGGCACATCCTACGCCGGTTTCCCTTTATAAATCACAATCAGATTATAAATCACAATCAACTCGAAATGCGGCGCAGCTTTTGCGGGCTTCACGTAACGCCCATATTTGCCTATAAATAGTCAAAGAAATGCCCATTCATTCATTCATTTTGACTGACTGCATGAAGAAGATCGCAGGAAATGACAATAGAACAGCTAAAAAAGACATCTCACACTGTGGCCGTTTCTCAATCGCAAGTAAAACTGCTGCAGAGCAACTATTTCAAGTATACTACGTCATCGAGTGGGGCCGAAGGACTGTTTAAATGCATGTTAAATGCCCAGCATTCGGCGCCACTCTATGACGTAGTATACTTGAAATAGTTGCTCTGCAGCAGGTATACTCGACATTGAGAAACGGCCAGAGTCAGATTTTGGTTATTTTGGGGAGGTCGAGAGAAATCATATTATTATGCAGTTTGAACCAGAGTAGCAGCATGGAGGTCGGATCATCACCAAAATAAATAAATAAGTGGTCCGAAAAAGGTTAATGACAAAAAAAAATACACATAGCATAGCCTAACCTTCCTCAGGCAGTGTGTCAGTGTGTTTGTATCGGGGACAGGAGACACCCCCTTGATGAGAAACTGTAAGAAATGATCGGGGAATCCCTCCGGAGTGGAGTCATGACGACTGGATCTGAATTATTTTGTCGATCAGCAACTATATATCCATAATCCACCAGTTAAAGGAAATACAACTAATGTGTTGTGTTATATTAGCTGTACAATTTACCACATATGGTGCTCTTAGTTTCCATACCTCCTGTGTTTTAAGAGCGACTTATCAAGTAGGCGGGGAACGGCATAAACATGATTAAACATGATAGTATATACAACCATGCTCGTATCTATACAACCTATAGAAATGCAAAACGGCGTCAGTTTAAAGTAATTCTGTCCTCCTGCTTACCGCATCATTTATGAGAAAACATTTCTTAACAAGAGAACATAATCGAGGGGTGATCAATAATATTTCCGTATTTATTTATTTCTCCAAGTTATGTTTTTGTGTACTGAGGAGTCTCAAACAGGCGTTTGTTAAATCATTTTAAGATTGGCTTTAATCAATTTGTGAAAATTAATTCTTCATATACAATAAATGAGGTAACATTTTATTTATTGTATTATTTTCACATATTTCTCTCCATTCTTCCTTCTGCCAACAGTGTCGCAGTTTCTCATCCCTCCCGTTGTTGTGCTTAGTGCGTACGCATGGGTCAGAGTTTGCGTGGAAGACCGCACATTTTCCCGTCAAGTTTGTTTTTTATAAATCGCAAACATTGCGTAGAAACTGGCGTACGCCATCTTTTGAGCGTACGCACCGTTTNTGCTATGTATTTTCCCACAGTATTTCTCGTCCCATTTCTTTCCTTTTCTGGCGCCCAAACAGTGGTCGCAGGTGCCGCTCTCATCCCCTCCCCCGTTTTTGCTTGTGCTTGTGCGTTCGCGAATGGGTCAGAGGGTTTTTTGCGGCCGGCGAAAGGCCCGCACATTTTCCCGTCAAGTTTGTTTTTTATAAATCGCAAACATTGCGTAGAAACTGGCGTACGCCATCTTTTGAGCGTACGCACCGTTTCTAAATGAGGCCCCAGGATTAGTACACCTGTGAAATGTACTATAATCCTGGGGTCCATTTATTTCCCCCAACTTTAAAAATGGTGTGTTCATGTATGATGTAAGGCGTGTTAAAATTAAATTCTTGACACGAGCAAATGCTACCCTGAAACTTCTCTATAGTAAACTGAATAGACTCAATAGTGAAAGGGAAGGGAGAACTGCTTCTTTCTCTTAGGATGATTTGAGGTTAGTCAATATGAGTCAAGAATACAAATAGACTCCAGCATCTTGTTTGAAGACAGTTATCTGGTGCACTTGGAAGTATCCAGTCTTTTCTGAGTTTAGCGTCGATTTCACCAAACAAATATTAGCCCCATGTGACGAAGCTCTAACAGGACACAAGCTTTAATGTGGATGAGAGGATTACTTCCTCTGAGTGTGCGTGTGAAACATTCATTATGTAACAACCGGAGGTAGAAGCATAATCACGACCTCTGATGCCATGCTATAAATCTAATGCAGAAAGACCAGAATACAAATGCATGCACACGACTGCACACAGAAAAATTACAGAAGCTGCTGGCTCAAAAATTAAATATATTTATGACATCGGCCAAAGCAATGGAAATGTATTTTTTGATTTTTGATGCAAGGGAAATAATGATTGAATAAAATATATCAAATCAAAATGACTCAAATAACCCACAGAAGAGTGAGCTATTACAACAACTAGTGATTTATATTACAAACACAGTATCAATATCAACTAATCAATGACCATCACTATTACAAGTTATGGGCAGTGGGTATAAGAACAGACATTTACTTTACCATCAACTGTGAGGGTTTCTCTTCATAATATACAAGGCAAATACATATATTCAAGCTTTCCGTTGATTGACAAACTACAACCACAGCAATGCTATATCCTGAACCTCAGTACATAACATGGTGAAACATACCCAAATGTACCTGCACGTTACCGTTTGTCTGTTATTTAGAAAACATTATTTAACTTGGTGGTTTGTGAATGATACTTCCAGTCACCAGTCTTCATACCTATTTACATTCCAAAGCTATCCGTTTTCTTTCAGCACTTCCTTTTTTTCCAGGCTGCTGACAGTTGAGGCAGCAACATGTGTAAGTGCTGACATGATGACACACGGACAGAAATGTTAAAAGCTGTTTAGATCTGGTCTGCATGGTAAATCAGATAGGCTTGTGTTGCCAGGCTTATTTCCACTTAATTTCCAAAGTATTCTACGGTCAGTTTTTTTACTTTCCCTTAGCTTACTTTTTTTTATACATTTGAGCCCCAAAAATGCACATTTTTCTTATCGAAACATCTATCTAAACTGGTGTGCGTTCAGAGTAAGCTTTACTTGGCAGGAGACTCAAAGGGGTTCAAAAATCATAGCATGAAATGATCTTACTGCACACTGACTGCTCATTTATTTGTATTATTACTCTATAAACTGTTATTTCTCACTTCCGGTGTTTCAGTCACTTTCCTGAACACAGAAAGTGAGAAAACAGTGACTATATACACAAAAAGTAATGGAAATACTTTGAGCAACTCCATCTCAGTTTGGAGAATGTCACACCAGTGCATTTTTACAAAAGAAAGATTGTCCAGTGGAGCTTTATAATCAATGTCATCAAGGGCATTTTTGGTACGTCATTCAGACTTCACCACTGGTTAAAGCACTTGTCAAAACGTCAACCATCTCATATGAGGTTTGTGCGAGATTCAGGTGAGACAATGAACGCCTCAGTGACAAGCCCCCTGACAGCAGAGCGATTATTCCAAACACGCCCAGTATGTAATCAATGACAGAAGGTCATGCGCACATCACAAACACAAACATTCACGACAGAGCGATACACACCACACAATCCCCCGTACACATGCATCTAGACAGACTGCCTGGCACAGACATTTACATTATAATACAAACCAGATACCAAACACACACACACACACACACAGTCTTGGATCAATACATTAGGTCATAACCCCAGAGATGAACCATATGGAACATCAATATGCTCATCAATCACACAATCACAAAAAATGGCAGGGTCACCCGTGGTGTGTGGGACGAAGTGAGTTTACTCTTGTGTGTATAGAATGTCAGCTCATATTTAAAGGTTACGAATACATTTCCTAGATCAACCATATGTTCGGTTTGTTCCCAATGAAACTAAGTGTCATTTAGCTGACCGTGTGTGTGTATATGATTGTGTGTTTGTGTGTCTGCAGTGCACTCTGATCTATAGCCATTGATTACAGGAATACAGTATGTGTGAATGTGTCTCCCGGTGTGAGGGGCCTATTCTGCTCACATTTAAAGGTTATGGATACGTGTTATTTATTGACTGTGTGTCTAAGTTAGTGCTTTTGCATGCACCACGGGCTGCTAGCAGAGTGTGTGTGTGTGTGTGTGTGTGTGTGTGTGTGTGTGTGTGTGTGTGTGTGTGTGTGTGTGTGTGTGTGTGTGTGTGTGTGTGTATACTTCAGAGTCAATGTGGACCACCTCCCACTAAACATCTGAGAGCTGTAAACTAGTACTTTATACATAAAGATTATAATTAACTCTTTGGCACTTCATTATCATTTGGCCCCCGACGCCTTCAGTGAATGACCTTTCCATTAAAGGTACATTGGCCCTAATCAAAGTTACGCAGCTCTGCAATTACAAATAAAGACGACCGGTACCATTTCATTGTGTTTTGCTTATGACAGTTCATTGGTGAAGAAAATGAGGAACTGTTGAAGAGCCAAATGTCATCTTATAAAAAAAGAAAATACTGTTAATTTCCTGTGGGAGGCCGACGTTGAAGCATCTCCTTGCCAGGTAACTACAGTTCTGAATTTCTTTTAGATCTACATTCCAAACATTTTAAAGGGTTTTTCTCTAGGATGCTTCACAGCAGCAGTGCTTAAGTTGGAGAGTTTTATTTTGTGCTACGTAAAGTCAGTTTAGACACATTAGCACACAGTTCTTTAATGCAATGCTTTAAGACTTCTTGCCTCTTTTTGTGTCCTACTTTGCCTGTCCTCTATAGCCTTTCTTCATACAGTATATTTTCCTTTTTGACCTGTTCTAGCTGTTGTCTTGTCAAAATCAAAATATCCCTTCAAATAGAAGAAACCAAAAAAACCTGGCTCCCCTACTCCATTTCATCCAATTAACATCACCTTCTTTATTTGCCGCTAACTGCGCTTTCGAACAACTAACCTCCAATAGCAGGCAATGTAAGGTGGTGTTCGATCTATAATCCTTGCTCTTCCCAAACTTTGGCTACCTAAAATAGAGAAAGCTTGTTTATTGTGGGGAGATTTATATACAGCAGTGATGCTAAGCGTTTAGCAGCGGCAGTGCTCTAGGAACAATACTTTTTCCCGGACAGCTTAGGCCCCATTGAATCTCTAATGACAGCATTGTGTTTTAATGAGTATGTCTCCAGAGCAACACTTATTGTAGTAATAGCATCTTACCAAACAAGCTAATGATGACCTTTCAAAATGAGAGTTCTTTCCTTGCGTGATTTTCCCTCTGTTACCATCTATTTTGCCTCATATGGGTCCCGTAAGAAGTCCCATTTTATACAGGCAGGGTCACACACACAAAATAAACCTCATGACTACACTTGTGCAAAACAAACAAGTCTAAACACAAATGCACACACACATCACAGAGGCAATTTCCCCCACAGTCTGAAGAGGACAATCTGTTGTTTCTCAGATCAGAAATATATGTCTTTCACATTGTATCACTTTCTTGGTTTCAGTCTGTCCTGTATTGTCCTCTTTTTATGTCTCAATCCCTTCTTTCCTTCATCTTTTATATCACAGCCACATCTGACAGAAGCTCAACCATATCCCATGCGCCCTTGATGTCACACACACACACACACACACACACACACACACACACACACACACACACACACACACACACACACACACACACACACACAGTGATCATCCATTTCCCATCGAGCCCCTTGGCCGAGCTACAGTGTACGTTGCCATGGTAACTACATACTCTTCTAATGATGAGTTGACTGATAACACCTCTTCCAGGGTGAAAACAATCCATTGCATGTTTGTGTCCCGACTATGAGCACAGGTGCATTGAAGGGATGTGTGCACGCCACCCCTCGTCTCTGTCAAAGCACTCAAACTGGCTGATGACACCACATTGGCATCGATGCGAGATGAGTCGGCCGGCTGTCATCGTCGAGTGCAGACAAACAAATTGGAGCTTAATGTGCAGAAAACAATAGAGATTCAGGTCTCACACTTTCACACACACCCGCCTACTCATCCCCTCCTGGATATAACAGGCAGCGGGTGGCTCAG
>NW_011365869.1:27338-33948 GCF_000735185.1 Notothenia coriiceps | reverse complement strand
GAATCTATCTTGCTGACTCACTGACTGCACCAATTTGATTGGCTGAGTAGCGTCACCTCCTTAAAACATTAAACAACAACTTTTTAAAACCTTTTTATCTTTATGTTTTAAACATCTTCTTTTTTTTTAAATGTTACTTTTTCAACATCGTGGATAAATCCTTAAACGCCCCCGGCAACACACTGAACGTCAACTTTGCCTCCTTATTACACTCACCCCTACTATAGTAGGAACGATGAGTCTGCGTCTTTGATGCGCACAGGGGGGATGAAGCGGGGATGCAATGTAGACAGGAATAAACGCAGATCATCCTCTGGCTGCAGCCTTGACCGGTACTTGCTTTTGATCAAAGTCAATGCGGAAAACCCGCACTCACACAGGTAGGTGGAGGCAGGGGCGGACTGGGACTAAAAATCAACCCTGGAATCTCACCCAGCCCAGCCCACAGAAATTGGTAGAGAACGCTAGTGAACTGTCAACGGCGGGGGGGAACTTAAATTATGCCGTTTAAAAACATACAAAATAAAGGGCGGTGGCGGTCGTCAGGGGGCCACCAATGACGACAGGCCGTTCAGTGATTCTCCAGAACACAGAGATGGCCGGTCCGCCCCTGGGTGGAGGTGAAGGGAATGAGCACTTTTACAGCCTTTTTGGTGAGGTGGGGGAACTCGGTCTCCACAGACAGCCAAAAGTCTGCAAGTGACACTTTACTCGTCTTTTTTTCTCACGCTGCGCCTGCCCTGAAGCTCTCTGGTGCCCCCCCAGGGAGGCGCGCCTCACACTTTGAAAACCGCTGTGCTAGAGCAAATGTGATGATGTATTACTAAAGATTAAAACTGGTAATATGATATCCTATTGGTCCTTAACACGCACGAGACCCTCTGAAGTCTTGGGAACACACTGGGTAGACAACACTTCTAGATGCTTTACCAGGTTGTGACAAAGGTAACTTCGTCACTGTGGACTGACGGCTTCCGGCTTTGTATATTGCACATGTGTTTTATTTTGAAAAGTGTTCCCCCTCCCGTTTTGTCTGTTGCTCCTGATTATGTTCACCTGGTGCCCTGTGTTGTCTCCTCCCCTCCATCACCTGTGTCTTGTTGGGTTAATTAGTGTGGTTATTTAGGCTCTGTGTTTCCATGAGGTAGTGTTGGTGAGATCCTTGTGGCTGGTGACTGTGTTCACCTGGGCAGCAATATTGAGGCTGTGTCATGTACCACAGCGATGAATAAATGCCCACACCGGGTTATATTTGAATTCTCTGCCTCTGCCTCCTTGCTTGGAGCTCAACGGTCAGCTTCACACAGGTCCACTCTCATTTTGATGAGCAAACTANATAGGGACATATGGTAAAAAAAGCTATTGGTAATAAATTATTTCACGATATGGCTAAAAAAATACCTAACTTTCCCTAACTAATAGTAGTATCAGACATGTACTCAGTGAGGAGAGTCAAGTTAGAGTGCGTTGCTAGCTCTAGCTTGGCAACCTATAGCTCCGGTGTTACACTAAACAAGGTCCGTGTCGGAACTGTGACCCGAAAGTGAATTATGGTTAACTAGAGTCACCACAGGTGACACGTTATTGGACATAATTCACCTCTCGTATTGTGTTGCCACACGGATCCTTATATTTTTAAATATCACTTTCACCTCAAATGTGGCCTACTTACAGTAAAGGCTTTTGGTGTCCTTGACTGATTTAACATTTTACATCATTATCTATAGGCTTTTTTCTTTTTGTGAGCCTTACTGGTTAAAACTCAACTAAAGGTCCCTTTTTTATGTTATTATTTAGTGTTTGGTTCAATTTTTGCCCAATCGGCAGTTGTACATTTTATCACTATCATTGATTATATTACGGTACATTACATTACATTGCATTTAGCTGACGCTTTTATCCAAAGCGACTTACAGTAAGTACATTCGACCAGGAAGATACAACCTTGAAGAAAACAGAATCATATAAGTACATCAGGTTTCATAGAGCCAAACATTTCAAGTGCTACTCAACTGGCTATAGATAAGCCAGTCCTTTTTTAGTATATAAGTGCTCTGTTAGCAGTTCTTTGTTAGTAATTATATCGCTCGAAGTGGAGTCGAAAGAGATGAGTTTTCAGTCTGCGCCGGAAGATGTGCAAGCTATCTGCTGTCCTGAATGGGGAGCTCATTCCACCATTTTGGAGCCAGGATAGCAAACCTACGTGTTTTTGCTGATCGGAATTTGGGTCCCCCTCGCAGCGAGGGTGCAGCGAGCCGTTTGGCTGATGCAGAGCGGAGTGCACGTGCTGGGGTGTACGGTTTAACCATGTCTTGGATGTAGGAAGGGCCAGATCCATTCGCATATTGACTGGGCTGATGGTTGGTCTTGGTTTTGCACCAAAAATATCCTTAAACTTGTATTGTTTTGTTAGCATATTTATTTTTTCTTTGGTTATCTGACCAATATGAACTTAATTGGTGTCATGTAAAGAGGTTGTCTCAGCATTTGTAAGAAGTACATTTGTAAAAAGGTAAAGGTACAATTTTGAAGAGCTCTGGGGTAATTGCAGCCGTGTTTTTTTTGGATGTCACCTTGCAGATATTCAAACAGTGTTGACTTTTACCAGTCATTCTTCTACCGTAGATGCCATATGCTCAATCACCATTGTGTGGTCTTATTCAGTGACTTATAGTAACTTTACACATGTATTTAATGAAAATGTTTGAGATTTTGACATGAAGTTTTATATTCCAACAAGGTGTACTTTAATGCAGGTATCAATAACATTAATGATCTTATTTGACAGTAATTCTACATGACACAAACTTTGGGTCAGTTCTGATATAAGGACATAACATTTGTGTTATATGATTTTAGATTGTAAAACAATGATACCAGGAGAGAAGACTTTAATCAAAAAGCCTGGAAGAGGAAGATTGAATAATTGAATTATGATTCAGAGAATAAGCACTGTTTGATGACATGTTTAAATAATAAGAGTGAGTGAGCTTAAAAAAAGAGAAGAATTGAAAATTCAGTACGAAAAAACAGAAAGTCCAGAAAACAAAGAAGTGAGATGATTGAGACGAGGAAGACAAAGGAGGAACATAAATTATGAAGGGAATGGAATAGCTTGCATGACAGAGAGGCAGGGACGCGAATTGTAAAGAAAGTGAAAGCCCCCCACTTGGAAAAGAAGCACTGACCATAATATCTCTCCAGCACTAAAGGCATTTTTTGAGAGAGAGAGAGAGAGAACTGATGACGGGAGTGAACTAAGAGGGAGGGAGGGGGGGAGAATGAGTGAATGAGACAAAGAGAGATGGGGAGAAGGAGGCAGGGTAAGAGAAATGGGGAGCAAATGCATCTGAGGGAGTTAAAGAGTGAATAAATGAAGCAGCAAGAGAAAGCAGGAAATGATAATGATCCTTGTGGAGTTAAGGGGGAGAGCATTAGCAAGGAGCAAGGTGGAGATAAAGTGAGTGACGGATGAGGGAAGAGTCAGAGAAAAAGGGGAAATGAATGGTGAAGACAAGATGACAACAGAGATAGAAAGGTGGAGGTCTTTCTCTCACCGTCTCTCTTCTTCCATTTTCTAATACTTTATCACTCACTGCCAAACCATCAGACAACGGCCTTTTCCCCTCTTTTGCGCCTGCACTTCATTTATTTTTCCTTCCTCTATTACCTATTATGTTCATGTGTTTTCTATATATACATTTCAGGGCAATTTAGCCAGTAATATGTCATGTCTAAGAAAAATAATGTCCAGTTTGTAGAACCTACATTCAAATGATTTAAGTGTTACAGTTAAAAGAAAAACGATGTGCCTCTATGTAAGCGTAAATCACGTTACCTAGTGCAGAAGGTGTATTTGTGTTATTGCAGGAAGTCATAGTGGAAACAGTATTGACAAATATTTCCTATTAGAAATAATTCTACTTAGTTAGTTGCATATACTGTGAGTTTTCTCCGGAAGTTTTTCCTTGTACGATGTGAGGGTCTAAGGATAGAGGGTGTCGTTTTTTCTCATACTGATATTCTGAACATCTGTGCTGTTGTATTAGCTGTAAAGTGTCTCTACTGTAGGCTATTTTTATTATATGTACAGCTCGACCAAAAATCGTTTATAAATGTGCTATATAAATAAAACTTGATTTGATTTGACATACAGTATACCTTGTTAATCACTTTATAACTTGCTATAATTAGCTGAAGTTAACTTGCCGGACTGTTCCAGATGTTCTATTGTATACCGTTCCCAACTAGTTATTCATTCCATATTATTGCTGACCATTTATGAAGAATTGTAATGGGTAAAAATGTTGTGAAAGCACCAAAAGTTAACCCTGCATTATCTCACAAAAACTGTTCTTTCTTACCCCAAAAAACCCGATATATTATATTTAAACATATTTTAGTTTCCTGCAGTTTAAAAAGAAAATGCGAGTCATGTTTCATTTCAACCAAAAACTGACCACCACACATCCGCACCATCCATCACTCTGCAGCCAACACAATCCTCTGTTCTGCTGAGATGTTCACACAGAAGCACGTCATTAGTGAGTGGCTACTAAGAATGCTGATGTGGACTATAGTAATTAACTCATTTATAAAACAATAATATCCTCATATTTGTAGCGTTTTTCCTCTGCTCTAAACGGAGGTAAATGAAGACACAGTTACTCCAACTGTCACAATAAAGGAGATGTCAATTTTCATTGATTTCTCACATGCTGCAAATCAAAATGAGCCGTTAACTTTTTGAGAGAACTCAATGGAAAATCAATTTAAACACATGTTTACCAATTTGAGCCTCTTTCTGCCAGCTGTATGATTAGGAGTGGAAGAAAATAGAACACAATTAATGAAATTGTATTACCAAGTGATTGGGAGATTTGGCCTATAATAAGACTTCACCACTGGAGGGCAAAGAAAAACAACTGTAGTGATATCAATGAAGCGCTGACACAGTTTGGCTGTGCTTTCCTTTTTTTATATTAATGAAACTCTTTTTTTAAGAGCTTTTAACTCTGCTGTTAATGTTTTTTCATCTTCCATCAAGGCAAATTAGGTTTGTCTACTCTACAAGTTATTTAAAGGGAGTTCAGAAAAACGATATTGCTTATTCTATTTCCAACACTTTGAACAACATTACTCTTGGTCAAGGACCTGTTTATAACACCATCAATATTCAGCCGCTGATCCGACGCTGGTTCGTGGTGGCAGCAGTATTCCAGCCTCTCGCCTGCAACAATGTCCAATCCCTGTGGGATCTGATGAAACAGTTACTGTATAATCCCTCCAGCGTGTTCAGGGTCTACCTCGTGGTCTCCTTGTTTGACATGCTCGGAAAACCTCAGAAGGAAGATGCCCAGGAGGCATCCTGATCTCATGCCCAAAGCACATTTGGCGGCTTCTTTTGATGTGAACCTTGAGCATTGATCCACATTGATAACCTTGCATGGCAGTAAATAAATGTGTGTGTGTGCTTTAAAGTGGTCGGTAAACTAAACACTATATAACTCCAGTCCATTTAAAATTTCAACTACACTTCTGCAATTTAATTTTTTCATGCACTACCAATGACCATCGATGAGGGTTGGGGAATTAAGGTGTCTTCTTAATTGCATCTGGAAAAATCTAAGAATATAATCCTTACACACTAGTTTGCTCATCAAAATGAGAGTGGACCTGTGTGAAGCTGACCGTTGAGCTCCAAGCAAGGAGGCAGAGACTGCCAAGGCACACNGATAATTTCCGAAAATCTTTTGAACATGGCTGAACGAGATGTTTTCGTTAAGCTGCCGGAGTTTTGGGAGCATGCCGCGGAGGCATGATTTGCACACGTCACGTGTGCAAATCATGCCTCCGCGGCATGCTCCCAAAACTCCGGCAGCTTAACGAAAACATCTCGTTCAGCCATGTTCAAAAGATTTTCGGAAATTATCTCGAAANCATCTCAAAAGTCACTTTTGGTAGAAACATTTTTTTCACTATTTTTACCCACGCCCTATGGGCACCCTAACTTTGATTGGCTCTCAAGGCAATTCCCAGTCTGGGAATTGCCTTGAGAGCCAATCAAAGTTAGGGTGCCCATAGGGCGTGGGTAAAAATAGTGAAAAAAATGTTTCTACCAAAAGTGACTTTTGAGATGTCTAACTAGGGGTTTTTAGGGGTGTTGAATCTGTCCCAGTCATTGGTTTTGAGTAAAAATGACTCCAACTCCATAAACAATCCATAAAAAGTGGTTTTATTGAACAATTGCAAATCAAAACTAGCGTTATTAGTTGACATTTTAACAAACCTCATCAAACTCCCCTGCATCTCCCTCACTATTATTATCATCTGGCTGGTTGATGTTCTGGCAAGAGTTACCATGACAGTTCCCACAAGCAGAAATACATNAATACGAGGCTATCAAGGCTCTTCTCCTGAAGACATTTGGTTTATCGACGAGAGAAAGAGCCCGCCAAATTATGGACATTCAGGGCCTCGGAGATGGCAAGCCATCTCAGTTGATGGAGAAGATGCTAAGCCTCCTAGGAGGGGAAGATACCCAGATTTTGTTCATGGAGATGTTTCTTCAACACTTACCTCCCCGGGTCCAGACGGCGTTGGCCAACAC
>NW_011365869.1:3405-20394 GCF_000735185.1 Notothenia coriiceps | reverse complement strand
CTGAACCCAGCCCGAGCACACACACGTGTACACCTGCAGCCTGGCTGTGAGTCTGCGTGTCTGCTCAGAACGAGCCCAGGTCGAGCCTCGCCGCATTTCGCCGTCGGCTGAGTTCAGGCTGAGTTCAGGCTGAGAAATCCGCGGAGCTGCAGCTGAGAAAAGATTGTGTGTGTGTGTGTGTGTGTGTGTGTGTGTGTGTGTGTGTGTGTGTGTGTGTGTGTGTGTGTGTGTGTGTGTGTGTGTGTGTGTGTGCGTGCGTGCGTGCGTGTGGGTGGGTGTGCGTGTGCGCGTGAGGAAGTCCGCGGATTGGTCACGTCACTATACCCAATATGTCACTGTACTTAGTTACTACACTAAGAAGAAAACAATGGGAAAAGAAAAATGTCCAACCAGGCGTTCTGGGGCAGCATAGACAGGTCTTTTCTGTGTTAGAGTTGTACTCGCTACAGGGTGTACTTTGAGGGTTTGTGACTCTGCAGACCGTTTACATGCATAAAAAGCTACATAACACACAAGGGGACGGTTAATAACCGGAAAAGCATGACATGGGACCTTTCAGCGTTTGATCTTTTCTGTGCAATGACTTGGATCTACACCTGCCTTCAACTTATGTGTGTGTTGGTGCTCAAGACATTTTGAGACAGTCAAGACAGCAACAGTTTACATTTCACTCTATAAATAAAAGTGGAACCGTTTGTTGCTACAATGGATATTTAGTTAATGTTTCTATAAAGAAATGATCACTTCACTGTAGGTAAAATAACACCTTGATTAAAAAGCCACCACAGATGACAGGATATGACATTTTGCTTTTCTTCCAGTATGAACTAACCCAATTTAGGCCTGAAAGGCAACTTTAATTCTGTGAGTAGACGTCATAAGAACACAATATCTAAAAATACACTTCTCAAATTAGAAAAGCTAATGGAGGCTATTCTAAGGAGGTGTGTGGTACTAATGTCACACACACACATATACAAAGGTTGATACTGTCTCAATACTTTATTAGGAATTTAAATGCAAAATGGCTGCTTATGAATAAAAGCTGACACTTTTAATTTGTATATACCTCGCTATTTCTTTCTGTGCTTAGCCTCAAATATAAACTGTTGCTATCAGTCCTGCATGTAAACATAAAGAAGAAAATAAGTAGAGTAAAGACAGCGGAACAGTGACAAAAAACTTTTATTTACTGCAAGATACTTCTGCCCTTCAGAAATGTATATGCATATGCCTATAATTAAATCCTAAAAAAAGAAATACATAAATACAAATTTGACATTTCACAGCAAGGTCTCTCATCCCTCAGGTCATTGCTGGGGAATATGAAAGGGTGACAGAGAGATGGAAAGAGGATTTAGAGACACAGTATGGAGGAGAAGGGGGAGATGTCTAGAAGCAGCTGAGAGTTTGACCTGGAGGTATTCTGAATAATGGATGGATGAAGTGGAGGGTGGAGAGGAGAGGAGAGGTGGGAGCCCCCATCACCTCATTCTCCTCTTCTGTCTGTCTTTGTCTACACTCTTTGGATATACTTTGCTATTTATTTTTCTTATTTATTATCATCCTCCTTCAATGACACTACTTAAAGCAGTTGCATACTCACAATATGTATTTTAATTATTATACTATAGTGAACACACTGATTATTGATTTAATTACAGGGGTAAGGTCAACGTCAGAGAAAGCAGATACAAAAATAAAACATGTTCCCCCGCAATTCCGTTAATAAGGAAGTGAAACCTCTTCAGCTTTATCAAACGGACAAAGGTTAGTATACTTTAACCTATATGTTGTATTTAAGGAAATCACTAGAGTGCACTGCAGTGGCGTGATGGGCAGTATAGTAATTAAATGAATTAATGTTGCTGGATAGTTGTACTTTGACCCATGTAAACACTATAATCCTATATATTGCCTGAAGCTGATAGCTCCTTTGTAATGGAAGTATTGTTAACTGTATGCAATTAGTGGAACACATGAATAAGCCTGAACTCCTGGATGGCAGGGATTACATTGCAGGCAATACTAGAAAAGCAAATGTCAGGGCAACAGTGCTCTAACAGGAAACACTAGAGATGTAAGTGGGTTCTTCTAAAGAAGCCACTAGCAATATGTTTAAAACCTTTTTCTGTGTTGTGCTTTTTTAGGTGACTGAGGGAGTCAATGAAGGGAAGACATTTCTAACACCTATGGGCTGCTCTTGAATGCATCTTTTGGCTCAAAAATGTCCATTATTTGCAGGTCTTCCCTTGTCCAAAGCTGCTATTGAGTCTATTAAATATCGTGCTACACTTAAAGGGTGTGGGCATTTGGCCGGATAAGGGTAATAGTTTCCAACATGAGAGTCAAGATGTTAGCTGTTTTGGAAATATGACTTAAACTCCATTTAAACCAAGATTCTGAAAACTCAAGGAGGATTTTACACAAGCTTCTGATGGCCTGGAGCCAGCTGACCCCTCACAGCCTTATTTATAAGCACCATCACCTCTGTAAGCTTTTTCAAGTAATGTTGCCTCAGGAGGAATATATTAATGTGCATGAATCGTTAGTTATCAATAAGAGATTTAGTGTCCTAGAGGACCTTGGTATTTCCACACTTGAATATATATATATACAGTATAAAAAGTCCTTGCACTATTAGTGGTTGTTAATGTGAAATCTCAGTAGCCTAAAGCTGAGTTAAGACATATACATAATATTAGTATCATCATTCTTTTCTGTCAGTGCAGTAAGAAGTCTGATGAGGACGAATGGAAAATTAAATCACCCAATAAGTCAGTCACTGTGAAATAAACTGATGATACGCTGGTGCACTTTAAAGAGAGTTAGTTTAATGTTTCTTATTTTTTTGTAAACAAGATTTTGGCAACAAACTACTAAGAACTAAATTAAACAGTCCATCAGATTTTCCTCATTCGGGTGAAACCAGGCTAAGCCTTATGAGTTTAAGGGTAATCTGCTAACTTTAAAACGACTTTACTCCGTATAAAGATGCTTATTCGTGTGTCATCTATAATTTGTATTTGCCTCAGAAGTTAATGCTCTCCCATTTCTATATTTTAGTGGGAATGCTGTTAACAGCATTCCAACTAACTGTTATTCTACGGACTAAAAGTTTATTATTCCGCCGGTATTTTGGCCCTCTTCTCCTCCGGCATTGAACATCGCAGAAACTCCGTTCAAACATCAANGTAAGTTTTGTGTAGTTTCGGGTTAATAATGTGGCCTTTTTGGCAGTTTAACTAAAGGTGTGCGGCTGCTACCGTGAGGAAATATCTGCCTGAAATTACAATGGGGTTTAATGGAGGTATGTTGAACGTTTTTGTCACTTCATGCCCTCAAAAAACATTTTGTTTAATTATTTTTTGCTTAATTATTTGTCATTTTTCAAGCTACGAGATGTTTTCCTACGTTTGTCATGATAAATTATGTCTCAAGAATGTAGGGTTTGGGAATTATGGCAGTTTAAAAAAAAAATATGAATGGGAATTTCAAGCTGTCCTCCACTCTAGCTGTGACATCACACACTCTAGTTAATGTTAAAATGTGAAGAAAACCTCTAAAACAAGGTCTGAACAATGTTTAATATCTCTAAAAGTAAGAATCAGATTTAAAAGTTGTTTTACACGAATAATGTCAGAAAGATGTGTAACATTTTAAAGTTGGAATGAGGTGTCTAAGTGAAAGTATGAATGAACAGTTAGCAGTTGAATTGCATGAAGATTTGTTGAAGTCTGAAGATTTTCTCCATTGACTTCAATGTTAAAAATGTGATGTATTATGGGATGTATCTCTGGAATTATGAAAGTTATGAATGAGAAAAGTAATAGCCATCGATTCCTGACCGAGCTGAACGTATTGATGTTTGAACGGAGTTTCTNGGCGCCCCCAGAGTACGAAAATTTGAACTTAATTATTGCATAATCCAATCCAACTTTATTTATATAGCACATTTAAAAACAGCAGAGTTGACCAAAGTGGCACTTTGGTCAACTCTGCTGTTTTTAAATGTGCTATATAAATAAAGTTGGATTGGATTATGCAATAATTAAGTTCAAATTTTCGTACTCTGGGGGCGCCCTTCTGTATCTGAACCTTGGCCCTTTACTACATGCTGTCACTTCTTATGTCTTACTATATTGTGTTTTAATAAATCTCAGAAAAATAGATGTCTTACTCTGGACCAGTGTTGTACAGACAGAAGACAAATAAACAGTGTATGTGTTGCAGTAACAATATGTTAGAGAACATGTTAAATAATTTAAGTGACAAAAACATCCTCTGATACTTATATGCGGACAATCAGCACACTAGTGGAAAAGAGAAGCAGGCGGCGGTGGAGAACAGATGAGAATAGAACACGATGGCAGAGGAGCTCCTGGCTTCATTCAGAGAACACAGCAGGAGGTATGTTCACATGTTCTATTGCATATATTTTCTGAAAACAAATTCATCTGACTTGTCATGATAGATTTATGTGTGAAGAAAATGCATATCTGTTCAGCACATAGTCACTACAGTAAGCCTCAGGTTAGGACCCCATCTTTGATTACACAAAGAGATTCATACTGGCTAAGGATTTATAGAAAATGGCCGTTCTTCTTGTCCCTTTTTCACAGAAAATAACACACGAATGAAAGACCAACTCTGCATTTTCAGTTTGTTTGTTATTACTTTTATTAATTATTATCATCGTCATCATCAACATTATTCTTCAAGTTTAGCTGTGTAACAAACTTTTTCTTGGCTGTCAAAATATGTTGAAATATACTTTTTGCATGAAATGAAACCTACAAACAGTAACGTACAGAAAGGTAGCAGAAAAAAATACAACATGAGAAAGTAAATAACCTAAAAATAAAAAAAAATTCTATGAAAGCAATTCAACTGAATAGACACAATTCTACTAAAATATATTGGTTAAATGCACATAGTTGATGTGTGTATGTCCATGCGTGTGTGTGTCTGACCAATCACAAACTGGCCTTTAGCTCCCTTGTCTCCCATGGTTAATAATGTACACTTAATTCGTACCAGTGCTGGTGTGTGTGTGTGTGTGTGTGTGTGTGTGTGTGTGTGTGTGTGTGTATGTGTGTGTTATCCCTTCCTTGGCAATAAGAACATAATAAATGGAGTGCAAGCAACAGCATAATTCCTATAACACATTCTGACAAAGACAAAAATGACTTGTTTTTAACAATGTAAACGCTGATGTAAAATGCCATCAAACCTAAAACAGACACTCATTTTTTAATTAAAACATGCCATGTGTGACCTGAAGGTCCAATTCATTTCAATTGTCTCGCCTATTTTAAACCATAAATGACAACTGAAATGCTCTCCCACGATTCCTATTAATATCTATTTAAGTTTTAGATATACAGTATCCTTACATGACTCATGAGAGACATTCGTGTTAATCTGGCAAATACATAAAAACATATATTTGGATAGGAAACAGTTTCGCAGAGCACATACAATATGGAAATTGTGCAAGAATTGTTTATTATCTAGGCTACTTTCTTTTTACTTCCAACTCACTCAGTTCAGGGAAATATTTTTTTTTCCAAAAGTTCATAAACTATTGAAATATTT
The DNA here is from genome assembly GCF_000735185.1 of Notothenia coriiceps. Taxonomy (NCBI): domain Eukaryota; kingdom Metazoa; phylum Chordata; class Actinopteri; order Perciformes; family Nototheniidae; genus Notothenia; species Notothenia coriiceps. The sequence goes on along the minus strand of NW_011365869.1, from coordinate 14,796 downwards.
TGGCATTCATTTGTCTCCAGCCTACTTAGAAAACTGCTGTGTTAAAACACGAAAAATGAGTTCATCCAATTGCTTTTATTACATCTGTTCCCTAGAAATCCCATGAAAATCAGAACCAAAGGAGTTTCAGTAATTTCATAGATGAAAATGTGTGTCAATTTACTTTTATCAAATGTGAAACTAAATCCGAGAGAATCCAAAATGTTCTTCTAGCAAGAATCTGATGATTTACGGCTGGTGACAATTTCTTTAAGGACCATTCAAGTAGTAGGGAAATCAAACCTTAACAACACGAGCAGACACCTTGTCAGTTTTGGGGTAACAGAGCTAATATCAGCTCTTTGGGCACAACACGGCGTAACATTAATTTAACTTCTATTGTGCCTCCCTTGACCTTTCTACCAATTGAGAACAAGTGTATAAGCACTTAATAAAAGAAGTAATGCAGGAGAGTGGAGGGATAAGAAGAAAGACAGAGATGAAGAGGTAAAACAACAGATGAGAAGGATGCAGATGATGGAGATCAATAGAAAACAGATGAGAGGATGAATGCATACATTAACCTATTTATCAACCACTAAGCGTCATGTGATCCATATATACTTCAAAGGCACCCATGTATCCATCTTAGCATCTGTCAATCCTTCCTTTTGTTCTGATTCTTTAAAAAAAAAAAAAAACACTGCTTGATTGCTTTTTTTTGCTACATTTGCAAATGTAAACAGTTTTCTTGATGCTAGCATGTCCTGAAGAGATGCTCAAAGCTTAAAAAACCCACAATATATTATGCTTTCCTTTCCATCAGCGTGATGTAGAAAGTGGAGCCATTCATGGGGAAGGTGTGCAAACTCTTCTGAGGAAAATCCCTACACCAGGATGTGTAGCATCTTTAATAGTTACACTGATTTCTTTGCAGCAGAAAAAGTATTTTTATTTTTGTTTTACTGTCAGTCCTGCTTGTTTGCCAGGTTTTCTGAAGGCATTGGTGTCTTAAAATGTAAGAAATCTAAATAATGATCTCCTCTTTAGAATAACAACACCTCATAATGCGTTTTTTCTTAACCATGATATGGGCATTGTGATATTACACAATTTGGCTTCCAACTCCAAACAAACACAGAACATCTTCGTGTCATTGCATCTCTGTAAAAATGTTACCAAGGCAAATGTCTTTATCTTTCTACAAAGTCATGTAAATGCATGCAAAGAGGGTTAATTAGTGATAAAGAGTTAGCATAGCAACCAATTTCATTCTGTTAAAGCACATGTGGGTAGTTCTCAATGGCTGAAAAGGCAAAGAGGGAACATCAATCAGACACAAGCATTATAATGGATGACTTTTAACTTGGTGCACGGGAAATAAATATCGAAGTATGTTTGCCCAACTCCTGCCTAACATGACTTACTTTTCGAAACAGACAGAGGTTTATTAGAAAAACTGTACAAGTTACCAGGCACTAGTCAGAATATCTTTGTATCCATGTCTTTTGGACAAGCATAGAAAAATATCTTATTCTCATTATTTATTCTCTCCTGTCTTTATTGTCTTTAGGCTTTTATTACTTCCTTCAAAGGAGTCCCTTGGTGATTTTTTTTGTTTTTTATTCTAGCAACTAAGGCAGCAAGGCAGGGGGAAGTGATTCTGTTCTTATCAAAAAAGATGGCCACCGAGTTTCTCCCTTCTGAAAAATAGAATCTTAATGAATGACCTGCTAGTCAATATTTTCAATGTATTAAATTAATGATGAACATTTGGTTTTAGACGGGTCTTTCCTTAAACTTATAAGACTGATTTAGAACCAAAATGTAGGTAATGAAAGGCAGGACAGTTGTTGGAGTAAGCTGGAGTTTGAAGCAACATGGCGATTTCTTTCAGTATCATTTAGGTATAAGGTGAAACAGTTCCCATCCATAGAAAAGGCAATGTATTTTGCAGATTTTATAAGACGCTAACATGCTACATAGAGGTAACCTACCATACTCTCAGAAATACGAGATAGGCTGAATAAAACACTGTAGGCAATACGCTCTGTAAACTCAATACAGAGCTAAAGTTTATACAGTTAACCCATATAATTAATCCTTATGATAACATTTAGGGTTGATCTCCCTAAGCTCCTAAGGTCTCTCTATAAAACCATACCTAACAACATATGATAGACAAACAGAAAAACAGTTACATAGTAAGACTATTTTGACCTATTAACGCACAAAGAACATGATAAGAATACATATAAGACAACGTAATGTAACATGCCAAAACCATTAGACCTTTTAAAAATGATGTGTCAAATGCTACGAGACAGGTGGGTTGGTGTGCAACACGTGTGACCCCTGAGGACTGAAATACCGAGCGCAAGCCTTCATTATGTTTACATCATCATTTGGGGACGGAAGCATCCTTTGATCCTTACACACAATTACACAAATGCACACATACACACAACCCCCTCTCTTGCTGTACCATTTCTGTTAGACGGCTTTTATCCACGTAACAAGTCTCCCCAAGAAGATACACAACAAATAACTCAAAAAGAAAAAAAGACTCAAATACACTAATTCTTATAGTACCATTTCCTGCAAAAAAGCATTATTTGCCTTTACAAAATAACATTTTATATAGGAAAGTGTAGCAAATTGCATGTTTTGTACTATAACATCATCATTATTATTATTATTACCATTATTAATATAAATGTTAAGCAGGTTAATAGATGGTTGTTCTATTAGGCAGGCAGCCAGGCACGTAGCTAGTATCATGGCACGGAGGAAGGTAGAAAATAAAGTCACTTGGTTTGATCAAAATGGATCAAGAGAACACTTCGGTCCGGAATTACTCCGGTCTTACCAGTTCAAACTGGTTTTAAGCAGTTCAAAAAGTATTTTCAACAAGTCTCCCATTTAGGGCCACTTTGCAGCGCTGGCGATTTTCCCAGTTGTTTTTTTCTTTTTGCCAGTTTCAGAAACAAAAAGGATAGGAGCTAGAAAAGCTGGGTTAACTCCACCAGTTTCAAAGAGTCAAAGTAAGTTTTGGTTTGGATCCATTAGCACAGCGGTGTGACAGTCAAAAACATGCTTTGGACCAGACCAAAGTTCTTCTGACCAGATAACATCTGGTTGTACCGAGATAAATGATCTGAATGATGCATCAAACCAGTTAGGACCAGTTTGGTTCAGTTCCACCCGGTGCATAACAGATCAGCCAAGTTAAAGTGTTTTGCTTCTAGCATTTTTTTTTGCTCTGCTGTATGGTGGCTGTGCAAGTGCTGAGCTCCTCAAACTCATCCTAAATGAGAGCAGTCTAACTTTGTGTCCAGCTTCCAATCCTCTTATTTGGAAAGCACATGAAGTGGCTGTTTATTAAAAGGTGATTTCAGCTGCATGCCCGGACTCTGTCATTGAATACTTGCCACAGAGCTGTCAAGTGGCCGTCACTCAACACAGGATTCAGGCTTTTTCTCCAAACTGTCCATGCAGCAGTTCAGCGGGATCCTACGATGATTTTTGACCATTTGACAGCCGAGTGCTTCCAGCATAAGGATGTGTTCCATTTAGTGCCCAGGATAGGCTCATTTTGACATGAGCGAGCCTCCAGGAACATGGAGGCCGACAGCTTATTCATTCAATAAAAAGCGTTCTTTAAAGGTTTGTTTGAGTCAAAGGCATCAGATTAATTACTCTCTGTGTTCTCGTCTAAGTTTTTAGATTCTGCAACAGTCGTGACCTCTGTGGGTTTTGTGGTGTCATCATTACTATCCGACACCGTTTCATCTCCCAACTCCTGGTTTGTTACGTCATGACCTTCTTCTCTCACTTCCATTTCAGCTTCCGTTTCATTGTCAGTGGCATCAGCGCCTGTCTTTTCTTTTGCTTGGTTGTCGTGACCATCTCCTATGACATCATTGCTTTCGTCTGTGATCTCACTGTGAGCAGTTTCATCTTTTTCCTCGGGTGTCACATTTTGACACCCGTGCTCCGGGGTCACCGTGACGTTCTGATTGTGGTCCTCTTGCGTGGGACCCTTCTTTTTGTCTGTGTACCTGTGTAGGCCCCGCTGTATGTGTGTGGTGAAATCATAGCGATCAACACACACGTGAAGGCAAAAGCTGCATTGGTATGGTCCCTGGTCGCCGTGGCAACTCATGTGCAGTGCATACATGACCTCGTCGAGGAAGTAGATCCCACAGTGGATGCAGCGATTGGTCAGGTCGTCCTGCGTGGAAGCTTCCACCATTACGCGATTCGATGGGGCACTTGACTGACTTTTCGTCAAATGATCCTTTTCTATCTCCTCCCTCTGGCTCTCTCCTTCATCCATCCTCTCCTCCTCCTCTTTCTCTGCTTTCCAGTTCTCTCTAGACCTCTCAGCCAGCGGCGACTCTTGCCTTCTCCTCTCCGCACCGTTTGTTGACACGTGTGAATTCGCCGCACTGGTATCTCTTTGTCTTATTGCAAGATCCAAGGGGGCGTCATTTTCTAACAATGGCGAGGAGGTTTGGGAATGAAGAGGAGGAGGAGGATAGTGAGGAGGAGCTGGAGGAGGGGGAAGAGGAGAGTAGGGGGAGGCACAGTAAGGCACCGTGTAGCTTTGCTGATGATGCTGTACTGGAGCCACCATGGCACCAAGGTAAAGAGAGTTGTTCCCAACGCTACCAGGACTGCTCAGATTACTGAAGGTACCGGGGACCCCAGAGGCGGCGGCCATCTTGTACTTGGTCCAGAACCTGAGCCAATCCGATTCAGGCGTCAGATCAGGGGAGAGGGTTAATGGTAGGGGTAAGGAGAAAAGAGGGTACTGGTACTTTTCAATGGGTGAACCAGGGGGCGAATAACTAGACGGTTTGGATGGACGCATGTACTTTTCAATTGGACTCCCTCTTTCTGATCCACCTCCTCCTTTACCTCCCTCTACTTTGGATATTATCCCGCCCTCTGTGAGGCCTCCATTACCCTCAGCTACCAACGAGGAGGGGGTGTGTGACGGAAGGAGAAGAGGAGGCATGCGTCGGTGGATCTCCAATGTTTGATTGGCTAGGAAGGCTTGAGTGGATCGGGGGGAGCGTGAGCGAGGGGAAGGCTGCTGGTTTTTGATTGAAGCAAAACATTTGTCTGACTCCTCCCCATTGACTCTCTCTTCGCTGGTGATGCGCTGTTGTTTCGGGGCGGGGGTCTCAGATGACAAGGAATCAGGGTTGATGCGTTTCCTTGTACGGCGGCGGATTATTTGTTCACCGTTGTTCTGCTTTATGATGTTCAGAGGTCTTGGTGTCTAGGAGATAAAGGAAACAAAAAGGAAAAACATGAAAAAAGGACAAGTATTAAAAAACTATTAGCTATTGACAATTTATATTCTTGTTTGAATGTTTTATAACAAATTATCTACGGCTACTTATCTGGCATGACTATTAAACATCAAACATATAAAGCCTAGCATCATTTGACTTTGATTATATTACATTGTGTTTATTACCAAAAAAAAGGAATAGCTGTAACAATAGAGCTTATGACTGGTAAACCACTTATTAAAAAAAAAGTAATTTGGTGAAATACACAAAGACAGCAATGCTAAGAAAGTTGCATTATGGCTGATTGAAGATGCACAACTGCAGTTACTGTTTGTAATAATCAATGCAAAGTAGGCCAACCAAACACAAATCTCCAATTTAGCAATAGTATATCAACATTTGAAAACTCTTAATTCCTTTAAACTTGTCCTATGTATAATTAACTGTGACATGCTAAAGAAAAGACATGTGCATCAAGCCTGAGGACTGCACGTTTTGCCCTTACCACAAGGGGGAGCACTTACATCTGATGTAAATTGTTTGCCCTTAAAACTCAACTTTTCCAGTCAGATCCCTAACTTACTCTTGACAGAGGTCTGAATTCCAAAGAAGGAAATCTGGTGTGGTGCTTCTACAACACAATATCTGAATCATGTGTTACTTCTAAAGATAAATGTAGTACTTCTAAAGATAAATGAGAGGCCATGAAACGTATTTGATGTTTCATTCCTTACACATGCCAAAACAAATAAAAAAAATTCCAGACAAATTAGCGAAAGATTTTCTTTCATTGGAGTAAAATAAATGGGCCAGTTTAAAGTGTCTTTAAAGTGTCTACACTTCAACTCAAAAGTAATGACTTGCTATCAATTCACTATTGGAGAACTGACTGCACTGATGCCTTCTCTCTTAAACACATAACACATAGTAAACTTATCATAGTATTAATGCAAAACAAAGTCAAATTCAACTGGCACAAAGAGAGGAGGTTTTTTTAAGCATAAATAAACCTTTAAGTTGAGTTTATTGAAATGTTGACTGAAATGCAGGTTGAATTTATTCCACTTCCCACTTAACATTTTAGGAATAGCAAAGAGCCTTGTTATTATATGTGCCTATATTTAACTCTAGAATGTGTGTCTAACTGATGTAAGACTTAGTACATTACATTGTGGGAAATAAAAACCAGGTGCATATAGAAGCATCAAGCAAGAAGGAACATAGATGAATGACGGTGTTCGTCATTCAGTGGAAGAAAAGCAAGAACGTGGGTTGCCGCTTCTATTTAAAGAAAAAAGCATGAACACCTTGCTATGTCTGCAATAGGTATGATTTATCCCAGCGTGAAGGAAAAGCAAGTACGTGGGTTAGGACTTTAATATGTACCTAAGACTAAGAATGTGTGTTTCTCAAGGTATGTGTATGAAAGTGTGTGTCAGTGAGTGTGATGTCATCATTAGTCTTTGTAGAGCTGCTACTGGAACTATTTAAGGAGACATGAGTCACTTAAAGCTTAATCCAGAGATGTCCTGCTGCACTTGTAACAAATGATGTCAACACATTCACCAACAGAGTTAACTCATGCTCCAAACAGTCCTTACTTACAACACTGTTTCAATGTATACACTTTATATAGGGGCCTCCTCTCAGAAGCCATGCTTGCAATCGTCTGTTGTTTTTCAAAGAGCTGTCCTATTCATAATTTTGGACAGCTTTTAAATATCTGAAAAACAATTTGTTTCTCTCAAAAACTGACACAATTATGTCGGTCAAATAATTGTCATTTTCCTTTATGGTCCTAAAGTTAATAATAATAATAATAATAATAATAATTTCAATTTCGATAGCGCCTTTCACGAAACCCAAGGACGCTTTACAATGGGAAGTAACAAAACAAAATAAAAGTTGTTTGTTTCTAGCTATAGAGAAAAGACAGGAGTGGAAGGGGAGAGAGGAATGAAAGGGGTGAGATTAATGAGAAGGGGGAAAAACTGATATATGGTTTACAGGAAGGATGAGGTAGAGGCAGGGGACATGAAGGAAAGAGGAAAGGAAGGAGGGAGGGAGTAAACACAGAAGGAGGATGGCTATCGTGAAAAACAAAATATAGCACCCCTTATGATGGAAACGATGTGTCTTTATCCCATACTACATACTGAACCTAATCAGGATCTATTTACACTATATATGTAAAATTGAAATGGATCATTGATTTCTTGGATCCAACCAATTAAGTGTATTCATTAAATGTCTTCAGTATATTTTGCATATAGAGCAGCCTAATCAATGAGTATGTACATAGTTCAGTCTCTCCTTAAAAAGCTCTTCTGCGTTTTCTCCTAATCCCTCTCCATCTCTCACTCTTTACACATCCCGTCCTCTTTCATTATCCCTGTCCTCACACTTTACCTTCATCTTCTCCTCTCTCTTTGTCTTCTTCCTTTTTCCTACCCCTTGTTTGTCTTCCTTCTTTCCTCTCTTCTCTCTCCCTAAATGTCTACCTTGTTCTCCCTTCTTATGCATAACTCTTGTTTCCCCTCTCTCACTCTGAAGTGTTTTACTAGCTGCTATCCTCTCTCATAATGTGTGTAGAGCATATAAAACTTTTATTATAGGGTATAAAATACGGCTGTCGTGAAGATTGTCAAGAGTAGAGAGAGCCGGGACGTGATTGGAGCAGCATATGAGATGAACAGGTTGACCAGGGGACATCGGCAGGGGCAGGAAGGAGTAAACTGCGATAGCTTGTCATTCTCTGAAGGGTCTTTAAAGCTCAATTCAATAATTTCAGTATAGTGCTTGGGGTTGTAACACGGTCAACCCACTGATGCGTTCACTAACACTGATTTATTACACTGAAACCTTTTGGTTCACTTTGAAATGTTACAAGCTGAGCCTAAAAGGCCAATATGTGAGCATGAATCTGGCATATATATATGTTGAAGCTCTGAAGGCTTGTTTCAAAATGAATGTTTTTGAGAGTAAGTTGGTTTATTTAAGTGGGAAATTACCTTTAAGTCTTTGAAGACATAAGAGGTGAGAAGCTCAATATTCTTAAGTCAACAAAATTCCAGACTAGGTTTTTATCTCATCTGTAATTCATGCAGTCTAATTAAATGTAGAATTTCTATTGACTTTCCTCGGGCTTCGATGGTAAAGTTGATATATTCCATCATATTTCTCACTCCATGGAGCTGGCTCACAGTGCCTGCTGAAATGGTGTGTAACTCCCAGCTCAGACCAAATCAAATACTTTTCCCACAATATTACATTTCACAGCGGGACTCACAGAATGTATGCAGGAATATAACTGCAGTATGCACAGTTTAATTTGAACAATGTGCTAATGGGCCAGACAGGAGGAGTGATAATTAGGGGTCGAAACCTACCCTGTGGATGTATTAAAACATATCATAGAGTCTATAAAATAGTCAAAAGTACTTGTTTTTTGATCTAGTACAACTTCTATGAGTATATGAAGGTTCCTTTGACAGGGTTAGGAGTTCATTACCGCAAATTAATTTCTGTATGATAATACACCTGATATTTAGCTTACTTGCTGACTCTCTATATTTGAAGTGTTCTTAGGTGTAAGTGCTTTCCCTCTCACAATTGCTTTGAAAGAACATTTGAATAAAATTCCAAATATTCAGAAACTTCATGTATTTGGGAAATGTTGTAATCAATCTCAAAGGTCTAACGTGTGTTTAGTATAATCCATTTAGCCATGTGTTTGCATGGTCATGACTGTGTATCACGTACCGAATGAAGTTTTTGGTATAAACCACATGCGTTGCAGACGTAGCCTCCATTGGAGTTCTTCCTCCACAATGACGTCTTGGTAGTTAGACAGTTTGCACAGAAGACCCCGCTGCCTCTGCGTCGCTACGGAAGGATAAAAAACAGAAAACATTAGAATGTGAAGTAAATATCTAGATTTATAAAGCGACGTTTTGTAGGTAAGAACGATGCAAAGTCACAGAAAGAAAAGAAAGAGGGGGAAAACTGAAAATGCTGTTTTTAGTTTCAAAATCTTTTCACACCGCTCAAATAAGGTTAGGACAGAGAGAGAACATCTTGGTTATCCTGCCAAACAGTGAAACCTATTTAGAATGTTGTTGTACTATAATTTCCCCTTTTTAGAACAAGTTTAATATGTTATGAATATAATGTTGGTACTCAAGAACTGCTCCACAGAAAATATATGTTTTCAACTTGCAGCATAAAGTGTTTAGGTGTTTATCTAAACTGCCGGAGGTACTTTACAGGTAAGTGTTTGACTTCTACTGTTTCAGTGTATTAACACACACACACACACACACCTCTGCAGTTCATGAAGCAGCGGTGCATAAAAAAGTAGAGTGTGCAAGAAAGGGTGGGGGCGGGTTGGGTTTAAAAGGCCAATTGTCGTGGCAACGTGCTCCATCACAGTAATGAGCCAATCACAACGTTTCTCCATCCCATTAAGTCTCTGGCCCCATTCACCACCTTTATGACCCTGAGAAGACAGCATACCTCATCTTTCTCCCCCATGAATATGTCGGTTTCTCTCTCTATTTGCCCGTCCGTTCAACCAGGTCTTTCTCTCTGCTTTAATTTTGATCAGCGTTGGTGCTTATTCCATCTTTACTTCCTCCTCTCCTCTTGATATTTTTTTCAATGTTTACCACTGACTAAATATCTACATAACAATAATAATAATAATAATAATACATTGGATTTTTATAGCGCTTTTCCTATTGCTCAAAGACGCTTTACATAAGATCAGAAACAGAAACACAATACTATGCATGTATAAGATTGACAACACGCCTGCATGCAATTCCTTTTTCTTCCCAGACCTTTAAATAATGTTAATTTCTCTCTCAGTTTGTGATGTCCTCTCTGATTATGTGAGTATGGTTGTGCTTGTAAAAGCTGTTATGTATGGCTTACTAAAATCTACCTTCTGTGGATCTGCCATATCCTTAACATTTCTCGCTTGGATTCACATAGTTATCCCAATTCACTTTCACTCCATCATGGACTTTGCATCCACTGGGACCTTCTCCTTTCAGTGCTGGTTTCTTGTTGTTTTATGTTCATGACAGTGCTGGGAGTTTAGAATTTTTTTTTTTTTCGTGCTCAGAGCACCCAGTGCCAGAAGTTAAAAATATTTCAACTTTTCACAAAAGAGTGCTGCACTTCAATCAGGCTTTCTGTAGTCTCAGAGCTACAGATGGAGCCACTACCAAGCATCTGTTTTGCGCTGCCAGCTCAAAGCCGGAGAGCCCAGTGGGCACAACACTGTTCACTTTATTTATGCAATCTAATGTACTGCAAGCATTCCTGCACTTTACATTTTGTGTGGCAACATCCAGAAATACACATACATCTATACCTATGGCCTGAGCAACATAATGTACATGAAGAATATCATTTATAGTTCTGGTAAGAAAAAAACATTATGGCAACTTTAAACTACAAATGCTAATATTACATAGTGGTGTAGGAGAAATCACCCAATGTTTAAAGGCAACAGCAAATGTTATATTGAATATTTTAGAGGTAAGACATCAACTAGCAGCGGATCAGGAACTCTTTAAACATCTGGACTACACGGCATTAGAAGACTAAACATCAAATACCACCAGCAATGAAAAATGGTATTAATACATTTTCCGTTTCTTATAATTTAACAGACGTTCACGATAACATCCTTCATGCTGTGTGTATCAGGATACAAAATTAAACTTTTAGATTGTTCCGGGATTGAACACAAAGGAACCCCACAGATGCGTTTATTTATTCTAGGAAAAAAATGTTATCTCATTCTCATTTTGTGTATAATAAAACCTGTTTCCCCATAACATTGTATGTAATAAACACCTGAGCTAATATTAGAGTCTTTACTTTTTGTCCAGCTAACGTCAGAGAGCAGAACAGTTACATGACCAAATCCTCTGCTCTGTGTGTGTGTGTTCGTCTGCCTAAGTGTATATGTTGCACACACCATACGGTCACCACATGTACAGAGACAGAGCCAGGTGATTGATTGATGTACGCTTCCTGTGTGTGTGTGTGTGTGTGTGTGTGTGTGTGTGTGTGTGTGTGTGTCTGTGTTGCA
>NW_011365869.1:0-3355 GCF_000735185.1 Notothenia coriiceps | reverse complement strand
GTGATTGGTTTCTGTTTTATGGACTGGCTAGAAGAGTGCTAGTAATCCGTAGAAATAAATCTGCTTTATTTGACCTTAGTGTTAACTCCAATAAAATACGCTCTACTGCTGGGAGGACACACACACACACACACACACACACACACACACACACACACACACACACACACACACACACACACACACACACACACACACACACACACACACACACACACACACACACTAATGAAAGTGAGCTGTTGTCCTGTGGCCAAACGTCAAACACAGAAACACAGAAATACTATTGTTGCCAGTGAATTTATTTTGTAAGCCTTGACAGTTGGTTTTCACTGATAGTGCTTCTCAGTTTCAGATTTCTGTCAGTGTTTCATCGTGGAGGGTGCAGAGAGAGCGACATGCATACACTGCATGCTGAGGAGAGAAAAGCGCTCCTCTGGAGGCCCAAGAACTCAAGACCTACTGTGGGTCAACTTGTAAGTGCTGGGGAATTAATTCAACTCTTAAGAGCTTCCTTGTTTTCTTTTATTCATCGGCCAAGGTACAAGCAATACAGGTGGGTTTTCAGCTTGTGACAGAATATATGTAGACTCTCCTGATGTCAATGGTGTGGCTCGTTCCACCAATTTAGAGCCACGATAGAAAACAGGCATGTTTGAGTTGATTTAAGTTTAGCACCTCTGTCACCTCGCAGAGAGGCAGTAGCAAGCTGATTGGCTGATGAAGAGCAAAGTGTTCATGCTGGAATGGTTTGACCATGTTCTGGACTTAAGGACCGGTTCCCTTCACAGCATGGTAGCAGGGCAGCTCCAGTGTATGGAAGAGGACTCAGGCAACCAGTAAAGGGAGAGGAGGAGCGGTGCATTGTGGGAGAACAATAAAAAGCTTGAAACAGGTCGAGCTGCTGCATTCTGAATTAGCAGCAGAGGTCAGATAGCACTTACAGGTAGTGCTATTAACAATGTGTGAAAATGCTCTACTTACGCATAATATCAAATTTGATAAGTATGCTAGTTTTTAGAACTTTATTATGCCAGTACTGTTGTGTCAAAAATTGCACGTCTTTAAATTGATGTGTAAAATCAAATTACTGTACAATAACTGTACACACCGAGTCAAGAATAGAAATTATGGGGCTTGTTTCTGACTACGGGGTCTTGTTATCGTTACAATTTTAGATTGAAGTCAGCACTCACTGTGAGTGTAGATTTGCCACTTTTTATTTATTTTTCGGTTGGAACAGTGGGATGTCTTTCCAGAGCACAACGTTAAACACTGTAATCCTAGTTCAGTGAGCACAGAGTGAAACCTCCAGCCTTGTTAACATGCAATCAATTGCAATGTATGTGTTCAGTTCAGTCATGGAGTTCATAATCTTTGGGGGGGGGGGCTAGGCTCATGCTGATCAGGTACATTAGACTTCCAATGCTCATGTCTTCAGTAAAGACACAATGGTATTCTCTCTTATCTTAAACATGCACACACTTTTAGATTAGAAATGTAGGAATCACCTGATCTCATTGGGTATCAGATGTTAAAAAGGTGGGGACTTACTGTGCAACAACTTGCTGTAATGCTTTCTAGTGAGATAAAGGAAAGCAAAAGTCTGGGCCAGAACATTTGGAGGTCAACATTTTACAGCGGCAACTGGAGGTCAGATTTAAAATGTCAGTTTAAATCCTTTCAAAATGAGTTAGCTTGGAAACACTGTAGCCGCTCAGCTTGGCACTCACTAGCTGTTTAGTCATGCTCTGAAAGAACGAATGTAATCATCAAGATCTTACATCTCCAAAATCAAACATGTTTAAAACCAATAGCGCAGCCACAAGAAAAGCTCATGCCCTGGTACCACACAAGGTGCCACCTGCTCATTTGAAGAACTAAAGATTTACACACAACCTTCAGATTGGTGATCACCCACTGCTTCCTGAGCCACAGCCTCCCAAGGAAAAGTGAACCCTTAAACTTAAAGGGTCACTACTGGATGGTAAATTCCAGGCTTTTATGTGTTTCCTGTATAAAGTTGACCTTATCTGAATAAGGCATCTTTCAGGAGAACGCAACAAATTGGTTGCATGTCCGTTCAGTAATATGGAAATTAGTACTTTGAAGTTTATAACCAGAAAAGATAACTTACTTGCAATTATTCTCTGGCCATGTCATGTTCATGCTATCTTGTTCCTGTCACATCCAATCAGAGAGGAGGAAAGCTTTACACTCCTCATTAGGATCAGATGTTCCAATCTGAAGAGCTCAAGCTTGGATAATTAAGTCAGATTTTTGACAATTGCAGAACCAAGCTACACCAGCCAAATACAGAGAGAGAAAAGAGCCATCATTGCCTCAGTCGACTTACTTTATTATTAACAAACACCTCATGGCTTTGAAGAAGAAAATATACATTTAAATGAAAGTGGTAATAATGTAAGGAATCCTTCTACAGCTTTCATTGGCTGATTACATTACGCAATATTACGCAGTGCAATATGCTGAATGGCAAATCATTTTCCGTGTGATGCCAACAATCATGAATTACCACATTCAACCTAAACCTCCCCTCCCCAATATTTGGTACAACATCATGCAAGATGACAAAACATCTACACCCGTCCACTCACATGCTTCTTCTTTAATAATAATAATAATAATAGCTTGAATTTATATAGCGCCTTTCATGAGACCCAAAGTCACTTTACAAAGAAGAACAGGGCAAAACAAACATAACAAAAACAAAAGGCAGTCAGACAACCAGTCAGACAGACAAAACGACAAATAGATTAGGGGCCAAAGGCCTTAGTAAACAGATGGGTCTTGAGGGCCCTTTTGAAGGCGTCAAGCGTGGGGATGTTGCGGATCTCCGCAGGGAGAGTGTTCCAGAGGGTGGGGGCTGCCACGCTGAAGGCTCTGTCCCCGAAGGTTCGCAGTTTGGTGCGGGGGGTGGTAAGCAGGCCAGAGTCTGAAGACCGCAGGTTCCGGGGTGGGGCATGTGGGTGAAGGATGTCCGATAGGTACTGGGGGGCATGGGCATGGAGGGACTTGTAGGTAAGGAGGAGGACTTTGTAGGTGATGCGGGACTTGACCGGCAACCAGTGGAGGTGGATGAGGGTGGGAGTGATGTGCTGCCACGGCTTTGTATGTGTGAGTACCCTAGCAGCACAGTTTTGAACATACTGGAGCCTGTCCAGGGTTTTGTTGGGAACCCCAAACAGGACACCATTGCAGTAGTCCAAGCGGGAGGTGACAAACGCATGGACTAGGGTTTTGGCGACCGACTCCGAGAGCATAAAGATGTGTCCCCGGTGTGTCGGGACTCACAAAGTGTCAGAAAACCAAACCCTCTCTCTTTTCCTCCGTA
>NW_011365868.1:1240-11285 GCF_000735185.1 Notothenia coriiceps | reverse complement strand
CTGACACTCACCATCGATGGCACCCCTGTTTCCCCCTCCACCCAGGCACGCAACCTTGGCGTGATATTCGACCCCACCCTCTCCCTCGACCCCCACATCCGCCAAGTTGTAAAAACCTCATTTTTCCACCTCCGCAATATCGCCAAACTCCGTCCCTCTCTCACCCGCCCCACAGCTGAGCGACTCATTCACGCCTTCATCTCCTCCCGCCTTGACTATTGCAACTCACTCCTCTTCGGCATCAGCACAACATCCCTCAACAGACTCCAGCGTGTCCAGAACGCAGCCGCCAGACTCCTCAGCCACACCAAATCATGGCATCACATCACCCCGGTCCTCAAAGAACTCCACTGGCTTCCCGTCTCACATCGCATTCACTACAAACTCCTGGTCCTCACCTATAAAGCCCTCCACCATCTGCCCCCCCCCCTACCTCACTGACCTCCTCATCCTCTACCAACCACCCCGGTCCCTCAGATCCACCTCAGCCGGTTTGCTCTCAATCCCCAAGGCGAAACTCCGGAGCTTCGGGGACAGAGCCTTCTCTGTGGCAGCCCCAAAGCTCTGGAACTCCCTCACCCAAGACCTCCGTGAGTCTGATTCCCTCACCCTGTTCCAGTCCCGTCTCAAAACCCACCTCTTCAACTCTGCTTATCCTTAAACCCGCCCCTCCCCCCTCTGAACCAACATCCTCCTGACTGCTTTTCTGTTTTTGTTTTGTTTTTGTTTTTGTTTGTGTTTTTGTTCTTGTTTTGTTTGTCGACCTTGCTCATAATGTAAAGTGTCTTTGGGTCTAGAAAAGCGCTATATAAATCCCATTTATTATTATTATTAATAACAACAACATGTGTTTGTCAGTACGTTCAGAATTCCCTGCCTCTGTAGCTCTGTGTAATACAACTTTCATATTTTAAACGCTCTTAGTGACTTCACTATACATATAACTATTTATGACAGAATAACACTCTTTCCAACGTTTTTTAATCAAACTCAAGCAGGAGGAAAAAGTGAATTTTTGGGGGGCTAATGTTAGCAGTGCAGCTCTACACATTTCGTGCAAGGTTATTATATATCTATAAAACAGGGGTCCGATGCTAAATATCTGTATATGCACATCTTTGTTTTACAAACGTCAATCATTGTGAAATTGTGTGTTCAAGACGGAGCCTGATTTCCATGTGTGGGACATTTGTTGTGTATATGCAACACTTTTCATTAATCAGAGTGTGGAATAAAGTGAGTGTAACTGAGTACAGTGTGTGTGTTCGATAATAAAGAATTATGGCTTATTGATGTTTTTTAACAACAATGGAGTTCTGTTACACAAAGGAAGAAGATAGATAACGCTTCAATGCACACACACTTTTATTAGTATTCGTTGCTGTTACTTTGCACATGCAGATGGAATTTGATAACAATAAAGAAAATATAGTATATAAGCAGACTATCCTTTAACCATACCTGTTTTGAATTCATCGTAATGGTCAAAAGGGACATTTGGCAATGTTTTCCTCTTTCCACCTTTACCACTTTAAATCACTTATAAATACACATTGGATACAAATGTCTTGAATAACACAGTTTAACCAATTTCAGAAGTATAATTTAAAATTGCTTGTTGGAATTAATTTTACCCAAAATAAGAAACATGTGCTGAGTCTCTATTCAGATGGGTATAGGTCTATTATAAAAGAAAAAATACATACCCCTAATTTGAACACTGGTTCTTAACTTATTCACAAACAAATGTTCCCTAATTTGCCAATTAAACTATACCTTTATATCCTTACTCACCCTTATTTCCATCACATACCCAGAATCTGTCTCTGTCAGAACCGACTTCCTGTTCTCTGGGTATGTCTGTGGATCAGTCTGATGGTTTTTGGTGCTCTGCAGTCTCAGCAGACCGCTTTGGATTTGTGTTGCCTTGGTTTCTGAGATGCTATCTGCAGTACACTGCACACAAACTCCCTCACACAGCATTGGGTTACTGCTGGTAAATATGACTGATTCACAGTATTATTAGCAGCCTAAGCATGTTCACAAAAACTGAGTTAGTCTCATCCAGGATCAGTTATAATATCCTTCATACTCTACACACTATCCACTATATGTGTTTGTTTGTAATACATTTTGTTGCATCACAGTTTGTGTTCAATTGTAGCCTACAAGTGACATGCTCATTGTAATGTTTCTGATACTGACCCCACTGTCAGTGTGTGATTCAGTCCGTCAAACATTCTAAATATAACGGGTCGGCATGACTGTTGGTACCTGCAATCCATGTTGCCACTTATTCTCCCATCAACACACACAAAAAAACACGCACATGCACAAACACACACACAAACACACAAACACACAAATCAGAACTTTCGTTTTGTGTCATACGCCAAAATTGATTGTAGCCAATATGTTGTTGTTTTTTACTTTAAAATATATTTGTGATCTTCTTTTATGCTATTATGAATGTAGGATGGTAAGGGTTACACTTAATGTTATTATATTTGTATAGATAATATATTTTCATTATTAGTGTAGTTTATTTTGTTTATATCAGAAACCATGTAGAAAATACATTTTACACTACAGTTTATCAAATAAATGATTTTTGTCAACACAACATATGTCCTCAGTCATTATGTATACTTTGTTTGCCATCACGCTGGTAAAAATAAGTGTTGGAGTCACGTAGGAAGTTGGGAACTTGGTAATTTTGATTAATTTGCGTTAAAAATATTCACTCATTTGGGTTTCCAAGGTATATGAATTACTTTTGTTCAGTTAAAATGTGTTGTAAAAAATGCACAAGCAAGGGTCACAACCAATCCAGAGCGTTGGTGCCAACACTGTCTCGGACTTCTTCTAATGTGGAAGGTCAGCCATGTTTTTCATGCTTGTTTTTTTCGAGAAGTTGGCCGTGTTCTCTTTGGAAGTACCAGGTGTGCACTGAAAGCTGAAGTTAGGGCTTCTAGCAGCAGCCGGACTCCTAAGGGTCTTCCTCCATATGCGCTGTTTCCAATTTCCAGAGTTTCATTATCGTCCCTTCCCACTGCATCAAGAACATTAAGGCGAAGAAGGACCAGGGCCCATCTGACTGTTTTATAACATTTCTGATGACTGAGTTGAAGATCAACGTCAAATAAGAAAAGTCTCAGTTATGTGTTTTTATTCTTTATTCCAAGCCAAGTCCTTCAATATTATGCTTTCCCTTAGTGTTTTCGTATGTCTTCTATCAAGCCCTTGAATTTTGACAAGAGGACCTAGTTTTCTTAATTTCAGATGTATATCATGTCTCCATGCTTTAAAGTTCAAAAAGCTCTTTCTTTTTCTCATACTGCCTGTGCTGCAGCGCCTCTTTTCACCCTCTGCCTGAAACCAGAGCCCAGTCTGCTCTGATTGGTTAGCTGGTCGACTCTGTTGTGGTTGGTCAACTGCTGACAGATGTGTCAGAAATGTCCCACCCGTTAGCCAATTGTGTACACTGTGTTTGAGCACTAGCCAAAAGAAACGCGAGTGTTATATCGTGATGTCACTATGTTCTGGAAGTATACAAAGGAGTCCAACGGAGGCGTTTCAGGCAGGAGGGAACTTTGGGATTTTAGCCTTTGTAGACCATTTACATGCACAAAAGCCTACTACACACTACAGGAAAGGGGAAACCCCCAAAAAGCATTTTTGATAATTCTTTGATCTGCCGGAACTCACTAGAAGTGTCCCTGTTGCCTGTGCAGTTAAAGTGAAATGATGCATGCTATAGATGCACATACACAAGGTTCATGTTCTTCCTTGCAGTTACATAACATGTGAGTTGACTGACTATCCAATTCCTCTGAAACTGTTCAGTTACTGAAAATGTTAACAGTTATTGCTCCTTTAATACAATTATATCAGGTTCACATTTTTCTTCACAATCGGAACATAAGACCTCAATTGAGTGTATTGGCGGTGGCACGAGTTGGTTAATAGAACTGACACTTGCATTCAGTTCTTTACAAAGTCAGACTGGACAGTGTCTCTAACGTGGTGGGCTTCTGGGAGTCAGGCGCCAGATTTCTGGGAGGGTTAGTTCCCTTGCTGGTTTCCCATCCCAATTCAATGAGATCTCATCCAAAGGCCCGCAATTGTTTCCTCCAGCCTGCCCAAGGTACAGTGCTGCTTTTGTTCCAACCCTCCATCGGCTGTGAATACAGTCCCAGAGCCAGACAGACCAGTAGGGTGTGTTATCAGGACTCTTTGTCCTGGTTCCCCTGCACAGCTCCCCATCCACAGAGGCTCCAGGCTCTGTCTCTGATGCCTCAGCAGCATCTCTTCCACTTCACATGTTATGTTTCAATGTTGTTTCAATGTTGATTAACTCTACAAATATTCATACACACCAATTCAGACTGTGACCTTGATTGGAGTCATTTTTCTAAAATAAACTTGATGAAATCCTTATCCTGCCCTAAGAGGACCAAATAACTGTTTTCAGCATTTTCCAGTGTTGCCGAATATTTGTCAATGTAAGTAGCTTGCACTATAGCTCCAAAGAACTTGAAGTTACCAGAAGACATCATGTTCTCATTTGCATATCAGTGACATCATGATGCATTCATTTGCATAAAACCATAGAACAACTCCATGCTGTCAGCAGAACCACCGTGAACTTAGATTACTCTGAGCAGGGAATTAACTACAATATAGCATATTAAAATACTATCACAATATTCTTGCTTTTTCCCTCCTGGCCTAAATAAGTTACACTTTGATATGCTGTGTTGCTTCAAAGCTAACGGAGGATGTGTCTGTCTCCAAGCCGCTGCACGCTCTGCTACGGGGAAGCAAGTTGTTGTTGTTTTCTTGTTTGTGCCACTTTGGATTTAATCCAAACAAACTATCCCATTTGCAGGGATCAAGGGTGTTATATAGAGTGGTGCACACTGAAAAAAATAAAAAATAAATACTGTAACGTTGACTTTAATTAAATGCATATGTCAGCTAATTTCTTATATCTGTATTAGGGTTAGTAAAAAACAATAATAATAAGTTGTAAGACTTGTTTTATATTTTAACTTAATATTATTGCTCTCAACTAACTTAGTACAGTTATGTGTAATCTGTTGACATAATACATTTAATTAAACAAAAAGGTTTTCGTTTTTCAGTGCAGTGATGAGGTATGTAGGTGCACCCGGGAGTTAGCATTGCACGGCGTCATTGACAAAAAGAAATGGGTGTTTTGCATTTGATTGCAGATTAATGCAGAAAATAAGATCTGTGGCAAACACACCTTAATGATACTAACAGGTATTGTTAAGCAGGATCATCTCATTTACACCACATTTATGACTTCTGAAAAGTAAATGCAAACGCCAAAAGTAAAAAGCTTAGGTGAAAAAGAACTATATCATGGTTTCACGACAGCGCATCGACACCGCAAATTCTGCCATGAGGAGAGCAGTGTCATTTAGTCACTTGTTCGCTTCCACCATTTTAATGACACATCGGACCTTCAGACATTCACCAGTGGGGTGTTTACTAAAATATTTGTGAGGGGGAAAAAAAGTGAACATCTCTTAAGCTTGTGTTAATCACAGACCTTATTTCAGGCTTCTAACCCAAAAACGTGTTGATCTGTTGATAATGTTCAACAATGATTTAATTGCACATTTAACTCAAGTCTATTTAAATCAAATAGTAAACTAAATGGGAAGATAGCTGCCTCAAAGGAGGAACTTACCCTGCATGTCATTTGCAAACCAGAACAAGGAACTTATTTACAGCCAAACCATGATATTTCCCAACCCTGATCAAGTTTTTTTCATGTATAAACCGGAACCAAATCTTAACCATTTGGACAACCTTTAAAAGCCTTTATAAGCCATCAATACAATTGAATGACTGGAAGCTGTTGATGATGGCAGCTGCTGCTGATAATCAAACATGCATACACACACTCTGCTTATGGAAATGATTGCTTCAGTTGGAGTAAAGATCCCTCGGAGGTAGATGTTGGTTGGAAAGCGTAGTGAAAGTGGAAGAGACTTGAAAAGCATGTGTGGCTCAGGTGCGCGGTGCAGTGCTGTAGAGCAGAAGACAGAAGGTGCAAAATAAAGTGAATCTTGACACCAAAATTACAGTGCATTGGTTGATTGCTAGTGACACTCCCCCCACTGCATCTCTTCAAATGGCGAGACGTGGAAAAACCCGGCCGACAGGCGCAGTGAGATGCATTTTCCTGGATGTAGAGAGAATGCCAGAGGCAGTACGCTCGTACAGAGATAAAGCCCTCTGGCCTCACTCTTCTCAACTCACTGTAGGCTGTCAGTTCAGCATGCTCTCAAATATTATGTTGAAAATTGATTGTACAAATGTTCAGGTCACTCACTGATGATGTTATGCGAAGATTCAGATTCATTGCTGCCCTAAAGGTGGTTATCTGATTTTAAAATCTGCAAAACAGTTAGAAGGTGTACAGAGATCCTTAACAGTGCGGTTATTGAATCTGGCAGGATACTCATCACTTTCTACTTACTCATAGCAGGTAAATGGTACACACCAGTCTCTGAGTGAGAAACTAAACCAAGGAAAAATGCAAAGAGTGGCCCTATTCAGATGTGTTCATAACGTCAAGGTAACAAATACTGAAGACTGACGCAGAGGAAACTTCCCCCGACGAATAGGACATCTTCAGTGAATAACACTGCCGTGACTTCGCTAACTTCAGTCAGTAGCTGTGAACTACACCAGGTGCTATACCTTCTAGCATCCTTTCAGGTCACACATTTCAACATGACACTTCATGATTAACAGTTCGAAACAAATCTTCCACATAATGTTTTTCTAAGCAGAACTACTCATAATATCCTATTAACTCTCATCAAAACTCTCCCTGTTCCAAATAATGATATTTGTTCTATCAAATGTGCTATTAAGCCTATACTTGTATTCCTTTTACATACATTACATTTCCTGCTAAAAATGACATGTGCTGTCTTTCATTATTTTGCAAACCGCAATGCATGCTTATCAGTTATTACTTCTAAATGTGTGTTTTCAGAGAGATCGTTCCCTTCATGTGATGCACCACAGTCATGTTAACGGTAATAAAAGCAACATGTGTTCAAAGAACTGGTCCCTTATTCCGCTTTTCTCTAGCACAAGGATGAGTTTGGAACAAAATGCCAGCTACTTGACATTAAATTAAAATGATTGAAATATATGTACTCTTATTGGTAGCAGCCCTACAATCAGCTTTTGTGGATAACATGACAAAAACAGCTGATTTTGTTATGTTCCTTTTAAAAAGCTTTGAAAGGCCTCCCCTGAAACAATGTCATATTTAGGCAATTTGTGTTTTTGTGTGTTTATGGAAAATGTGCTATTTTTGGATAGTTATAATAGAAACAACATTTGTAAGTGTTCACAAATATTATTTGGTGTAATAAGCACGCTTTTAGGAGTGCATTTACCTGCAGAGAGAGACACATGTGTGTTTCTGTTCTTTGTTGCTTTGCAATCAAATCAACTATAGCTAATAAATAAGAGAATTGTAAGACTGCTAGTTAAATTCCAGGTAAAGTGGTCTGAAACAGCTTTTTCAGAAGCTGCAGAGATAGATGCTACACAGAACGTGCACATGGCTCACTGCAGAATGAGATAAGTAAAGGTAATCAGAGCAGCCGTGAAAATGATGCACTGACAAAAGTATAACATCAACTCATGTCACTCCTTTGCTTCCATATTTCAGTCAAATCGGACACTGAAGAGAGTGTTCAGTGTCTGAAGGACGGAATTCTACGGTCTGTCAGTAAGCGCAGTCACACACACCAACAATTTCAAACCTGATTTCTTTACATATTGAATATTACCTGATCCCATCCCCTGAATTAAAAATAATTTAGTTTTGCATTTAGACATGAAGAACATAAGCTCAATGCTTACAGATCCTCACACAACAATCACCTTTAAAAAACACAGGACATAAAAAACTAAATAGCACTTTTTTCTAAACCACGATGGTTATCATTAAACAAAGGATGAGTGGAGTCTCCTAAATTTGAACACATTCAGCAATATCAGTGACTCCCAATTACAATGTAGCAACACATATTCTTCTTTTGGAATAGAGAGGTCAGACAATTATTACTTAATCTCAGACTATATAATGCCTCCAACTTTGTGTAATATTTATATTATTTGTAATCTGGCTGTCGACGTCGAAAAGCCATGGGCCAGGAATATCTGAAGTAATTTCTATTCAGATTGTTCCTAAAACTACAGTTCCTATTGAGCTGTAATATTCTAAAACAATATCTCTGTCCTGTAAACATGAGGACAGAAGATGGCTGTAAAATCAAGATGTCATATGGCTCTGAGCATTTCACTTTACATTGAATTTTGATTCTATAAAAATAAGAGTTTAAGAGTCTTAAGCTTTTTCAGTTTGCAGTGGAGTTAGTTCTAAAGCAGCCAGGCAGCCAACAGGTAAACTGAGACAGCACGTGCACCAACATGACACCCAATTAACCACGGCATATCCATCAAGCCATCTAATAGAGCTGATGTTCCGCCTCATGTGAGGATTTTCACAAAGAGAAGAAACCCTTTAAAGAGCCCACCTCTCTAATTGTCGTATAAAGATAAACTGCGATAGAAAACCCACAGACCAAACGCCGATCGTTTTTGTTTCTTTTTACTTCAGTTAAGAAAGTTACACAAAAGGTGGCAAATGTCTCGACAATAAATAATAAATAAATGTTGTTGCACGGGAACAAACGAAGCATTTTTCTTCCAGAACTAACGGTATTTTTGACTTAAATATACACATCTTTGGGAAAGAAAAAAAGAATTCTCGGACGGACACTGATTCACACAAATGTCCCACGAAGCTTGTGGCAAAAGAGAGGTATACCTTGTTGCAAATGCTTTCGGGTCATGAAGGAAACCGTGTAATTAAATGAAGAAAAGCAGTGCTGTTCCCCTCCTCGTGGTCTATTACAGGATGAAGTGCGTGGACCGAATATTTAAAAAAGTCACCAGTCAATGTTTCTATTCAAAGTAGCGCACATCATTTCGTAAGATCTAGATGTCTCTCCTACTCTGAGGTCCCATTTATGGATGGTTCATGTCTTCTCGTTTTGGCAACTATAATCAGGCGCGTGCGCGTGCAGCACCGGCCATGACGCATCCGTCCGCCTCTTCGGGATGGACATTATAGAATGAGGCTGTGGTAAAATCCCATGATTGTCTTCACAGTGTCAAAATACAACCAGGGGGGTTGTTGGTGCAGTCGGGAGGGATGGGATGAGCAGGAGGGGTGCTCCCGTCAGTCCTCAGGCCTCGATGGGGCTGGACACCATGCTGTTCGGCGTGTCCGGAAGCTGGGACGACATGGACGCTACCTCGCTGCCCGTCGAGTTGGAGCCCGGCCCACCCTCCGAGAAGCTGACCTGCGGGACAAGAGCAGCGGTCAGACACATGGACACACCGCGAAGGAAGGTTGGAGATGCCCAAACCAAAAGCTGCTATGGATACATGTTCTGGTGCATTTACATCCGACTATCGTTTACATTATTATCCAGTTTTCCCACAGCTTCCTCAGTTGTTAATGTCTCATAATGTGTAATAACACTGCTATATTTAATATATAGCCTACTGTTTACAGGCTGACGCTGTCATTTCAATACCCAGACTGTAAGCCCACTGTGGAGAGATAACTCTGTTATATTCCCTTTTTACACACATGTAATGCTTCCCTGCTACCTCCTTTTTGTATATTCACATAATGATAGGCTACATGCTTACTTTAGTTTTTAAATGGATTTCTACTTATTGGATTTTGTTTTATTAACGTGTGCTTGCCTCTTTATTAATTACCTCAACTACTTGTTTGCCTGTTTTCTGCACTGTCCCTTTGATCTAACATTGTACACTTCTACACTGTGGGACGAATAAAGGATTTCCTTGGTCTCATCTACATATGAAAATGAACTTGCAAAACATTTAAAAAAGCACACTGGAGGCTCGCTATGATTAACTGTGTGTGTGCCAAGGCACACAG
>NW_011365867.1:0-1295 GCF_000735185.1 Notothenia coriiceps | reverse complement strand
GCAGACCATCTGCTGGAGGGACAACTGCAGGGCCTGGAGGTGAGAAACGACCTGCAGCAACACGAGAAACTGTGAAGGTCCTCAGGTTCAAATACACAGACACCAAGACTCTGGGGGTTGTGTTTAGCCCTAAAGGTCTTACAGCAACTTTGTTATATGTTGTTGATGTTATAAGAGACTTATTTGGGTCGTCATTCGTGCTGCAATGGAAATTAGGAGTTTAATCTGTTGATCTTTATATTTCAATATATATTACAGCTGGATTTTTTATTTTTATTTTGTATTTTTAAGAGTTTTTCAGCTTTTTTTCCAAATGTATGAGCAATAATATTTGGATATTTTTCATATATTTTATTCATATTTTTCAGTCATTTTTTAAATAATATTCAGATATTTTATTCATATTTTCCAGGTATTTATTTTTTTATAATAATTGGATATTTTCAATAATTGTTTTACAGGTTTTCTTACCAATATTTTTGCCATATATTTTCTATGAGTGTGGGGTTGCAAGTAAGAATAAAAAACTGTAATATTATTTAACAACATTTTAAAAAATACAGCTAATGAAAAAAAAAGGACCTCAATTTTAAAATATTTTGCAGACTGATATTTTCAAGTTACATGAAATGACGAGTGAAGCCATCAGTGTGTTGTTTATCTGCAGCAGCAGCAGCTCAGACTCTGAGCCGCTAAATCTGTTTCTATTCTGAGATAATCAAAAGCTTCACTGGACTGCAGTTTATGCAACAGCGTCTACAACTGGTTTCTAAACTGGTTTCAAACATCTCCATTTATTCCAGCAGGAAGGTGATGAACGATGCTTTCCCTTAAGGGTTTACTAGAGTTCCCAGAATTCCTTTCAATACGCTTCATACGGCTTTATGGAGAGAATGACAGCAAAAAACAGATAACTCAAATGAGAGCTGCAATAAAAGAGTCAACATACGGATCCATCGATCATCCAAACTATTTGGATTGCGAGATTATTTTGATGACGTCATTTTAAGTTTGTTTCTTTACGTTACTAGTCCTTTTGTTATTTTACAGGTGACGTTGTTTCTTTTTGTAACTTTACGGTTTTGTTCCTCAAGTTATTTTACATTTACCGTTTCTTGATTAAACTTTAGGTAACAATAAGTAACGTAATGTTTTTGAAACTTTACGTTACTTCAAGTTAAATATTGTTTCTTTATATGACTTTAAGTTTCATTAAGTTCATGTTTTTTCCCCCCCTTAGTTTAAGTTACCTTTCTTTTCTTAATATAACTAAAGGTTTCATTGAGTTACGTTTT
>NW_011365866.1:0-2849 GCF_000735185.1 Notothenia coriiceps | reverse complement strand
ACCTTGGTTGGTGATTGGCTAATGGTTACACAAGCCAAAAAATCGTTATGACATCACAAAGTGCCCAAAATCTGATCAGCTCATTTTCAGACAGGTTTTTATAGAAATGGATCAGGACAAAAAGTGAGAGAATCTTTTTTCCGGAAACTTTCAGAGTCTCTTTACACAGAGGGGACACATGTTGATGTAGAAGAGACATGGAAAAGTGGATTTTGCAAAATAGGTGACCTTTAAAGCATGGAGACATGTATCAGTAGAGGCACAAAATACAAATGAATGTGCTTTTTAAAAAGGAAAATAACCGAGCTAATGAAAGTATTAGAAAAAATCACAATCACGTATAAAGTAAAACCGGTACAGATCCATTTACAACTTAGCTTGTATTTTCTAAAACCAAAATACAAGTTTTTGAAGGCAAAGCCGGAAGAGAGGGTTGTCAGAAGGTGGCAGAGACAGAAAGCAGCAGACACTTACTGAGAGGAAGCAGGCTACAGGCTGAAGGAGGAAAAGTCTCTGTCAGAAGAGACGAAAGAACGCAGGAAATGAGAAAAGACGGCTTATTGGAAGTACTTCTGAACCTAAAGGCAAGGAACATGAGAGGTTCCTTTCAATCTCTCAGTCATCTGTAGGTTCAAAGTTTGTTTTGCTTTTAGTTACACTCGTTTTTTTCCTGAACCCATGTATTCACGTTTCCTGGCAAAATATACAAATGAAATCAACGGGATTTGGAAATCAACGGGATTTGGAAATCAACGGGATTTGGAATTAGACATATTGTTTTTTTTACTTTCAATGGTTTGCCATCTGATTTTTTCTTAAATCTCTCAGAAATGTCAGCCCCATATACCTGAGCACATGAACCCTTGGATATTAAACATGTACCAACAGCGTGAGACTGACCTGTTGCCCCAATTGGGGATGCCTACAGCCTGGATGAGGAAGATCACCACTTGGCAGAAAAACACAAAGAAGAAGGAGAAGAAGCTGAAGGAGCTGTCAGTCCTGAAACAAGGAAAAAAAGCAGGTTACTTTAAATATTACACATCAGGACAAAAAGACCATTTGGTGATAAAAAAAAAAGCTTGTGTTGTGCGTCTCTGACCGAGTTTTATAACAACTAGTATTCCATTATGAGGCGTTTGGTTAAAGGATGAGACTGAGTCTAAGAAGAGGAGCAATTATTCTCAAGAGTCAGTTATTTCACATATTGGGACAACCCAGGATGTTTTACTGTCCACATACTGTGACAAAATATAAGATGACTGTGTTATGATTGTTATCTATTCAATAGGGCTGCACGATATATAGTGTCGTGACGATAATCGCGATATGCGCGTATTCACATCGCAGGACGTGCGATAATTTTTTTTTAGGACGTGCGATATTAAGTAGGCAAATTAACTCAAACACGTCATGTTACAATTCTTTTGCTGCTTGCTACAAAATGAAAACTGGTGCAGCTCTCATGTCAGGGGTACTTGAGTGAGTGACAGCAAACAACCAATCACAATCAAATCTCCAAAGCAAACCCGGTGATCAAAGGTAAAAACACTGAATAAAGTCGTTTCATGTGTTTCTCCAAGGCAGTCCGTGACTAAAATCCTTCATCCGGTTAAATATAGTTAGAAAAATACCAATTGTATAGCATTAAAGTTCAAGAAAGGATGGTTTGAGGACAAAAAAAAATTGTCTTTTCTTTCCTTTCCTTTGCTGTATTTTTTCATATCGCAATATATATCGCAGGGGGAAAAAATATCGCAATGTCAGTTTTTTCCAATATCGTGCAGCCCTACTATTCAATAAGTTTGTTTGTGCTCAGTTTCACCCACTGCTGAGCACTTTTCACCTGTCAGTTAAATTGTAAAATGGTTAAAAATAATATATTGCTTTAATTTCCTTAAAGTTATTAACACCTCCTAATTGAACAGTGCATCAAAAATATGCAAACCAATGCTTATGTATTTAAAAAGAAATAATGAACATTAACTGATTGTACCTGCCGAGTTACATTTAGCACTACCACTCATAAATAAGCTACCTATGTTGGTGAGTTTAGAACAAATCAATAACAACATTTGTCATTTTTTCCTTTAAGTTACATCTCATTTGGGGAAATACTAAAATGTGCTCTTCCGATATCAGAGTCCACATGATAACAAAGGTATCCCAACTGTAGCTGTGAACATGACAGGATGTGTGATTAGCTAGAAGAGCATCAGGACTGTTTGAGGCATATGATAGCTATGTGATTAACATGATGATTCAGCCTCTATGGAGAGAGACATATGACAAGCATGCTCATTTCTGACGTGGAGCTAATCTGAAGTAAACATTGAATACTGCTTTCTATTCCTCCATCTTGTGACTGTGGAACTCCCTCTCTTGGATATCAGCATGTGAAGGACACTGTTCAGGAACTAGTTGATACTCTGTATGTGATGAGTACTTTTTTGAGATTTTGAGAAAAAAAGTCCGAATTTAAAAAAGTCAGAATTTTGAGAAAAAGTCAGAATTTTTTGATTTGGAAAAAAAAAAGACAACATTTTGAAATATTGAGAAAAAAAGACAGAATTTTGAGAAAAGAGTCATCATTTTTTGAGATTTTGAGTAAAAAGACAGAATTTTGAGAAAAAAAGACAACATTTTGAGATATTGAAAAAAAAGACAACATTTTGAAATATTGAGAACAAAATAGATAATTTTGAGATTTTGAGAAAAAAAATAGATAATTTTGAGAGAAGTCATAATTTTGAGATTTTGAGAAAAAGTCAGAAATTTGAGAAATAGTAAAAAAAAAAACATTTTGAGAAAAAACTCAGTATTTTGTACATGACAGGATGTATGATTAC
>NW_011365865.1:0-1692 GCF_000735185.1 Notothenia coriiceps | reverse complement strand
CCCACGGGGCCAGATCTTGTGTGGAGGCCCAGACCGAGGGTGACTGATGCTCATGCTGTCTTTCTTCCATTTCTGAATAATGACACCAACAGTTGATTTTTTGGGTAAAATTCTAGCTAATTTCACCCTTTTTGGCTTCAAACAATTATTGAATTTAAATCATTTTAGTTTAGTCTCTGTGAGGCTGGGGCCGAACCGAGCCCCTGCCTTTGTGTTCGGGACCTAAGGCCAAACTGATAGGGACTACTGCTTTAATCATAAACAATGGATTGTATTTCATAAGCTTATTATGTTTTTATGTAAAATCTATGTGAAACATAACTTCTTCAAAAAATGAAGTGGAGTAAATGTATAATATTACTAATATACATTGGAATATATTAGTAGCCACCTGTAAGACTGGCTGGTTTGAAGAAGGAGGAGGAGGAGGAGGAGGACGGAGCTTTGGAGAGTTTCTTGGGTGTCTCGTAGGAAGGCGAGGTTCTGGACTCCAGTTCCTCTCTGATGGCTGTGCGCCTGGGATGATCCTCAGGAAGCTCACTCAGACGCCTCTCCAGAGACAGAGTCAACAGACCCACCTTCTGAGAGGACTCCTGCATCCGTGCCGAGGCCTGAGGGACACACAACACTTTCTTATTGCCATGTAGCATCTTGTGCATACACTTTCTGCAGTCATGATATAAAGAGAATGGAAATGAGTCACAATGACCAAACAGATTATCATTTGATTACAAACTGCGCAATAGAGAGTTCAGCAGCATCACTCAAGCTCTCTTGTGCTTTGTTTCCAGCAGTGCCATATATTTATTATGTGCTGCTCTTTAGTCACTAACATCACACTTTTGTCTTTTCAATTTCGTATATGATGCAGTATATGTGTTTCAATGTTAGGCTCATTTAACACTTTTCAAAAATAAACCTTGCATTTATGAGTAACTCAGAATGACCTTTTACTCAGTTATTTTCTCTACCTTTGAGCTTTTTAAGTTTAGTGTGCTCTGCTGCCCTCTGGGAGGCGCAACAGGAACCAGGTTCAGGAAGAGCTTCTTCCCCTCAGCTATCACCTGGCTGAACTCAGAGCTTCTTCCTCTCAGCTATCACCTGGCTGAACTCAGAGCTTCTTCCTCTCAGCTATCACCTGGCTGAACTCAGAGCTTCTTCCTCTCAGCTATCACCTGGCTGAACTCAGAGCTTCTTCCCCTCAGCTATCACCTGGCTGAACTCAGAGCTTCTTCCCCTCAGCTATCACCTGGCTGAACTCAGAGCTTCTTCCTCTCAGCTATCACCTGGCTGAACTCAGAGCTTCTTCCTCTCAGCTATCACCTGGCTGAACTCAGAGCTTCTTCCCCTCAGCTATCACCTGGCTGAACTCAGAGCTTCTTCCTCTCAGCTATCACCTGGCTGAACTCAGAGCTTCTTCCCCTCAGCTATCACCTGGCTGAACTCAGAGCTTCTTCCTCTCAGCTATCACCTGGCTGAACTCAGAGCTTCTTCCCCTCAGCTATCACCTGGCTGAACTCAGAGCTTCTTCCTCTCAGCTATCACCTGGCTGAACTCAGAGCTTCTTCCTCTCAGCTATCACCTGGCTGAACTCAGAGCTTCTTCCTCTCAGCTATCACCTGGCTGAACTCAGAGCTTCTTCCTCTCAGCTATCACCTGGCTGAACTCAGAGCTTCTTCCTCTCAGCTATCA
>NW_011365864.1:0-3266 GCF_000735185.1 Notothenia coriiceps | reverse complement strand
GTGGAGCTGCATTGTTTCCAGTGTAGTCCGCTGCTGGGATGCAAATCTTTGATTTTAAAACAGAATATATTATCTGTTCTTCTGCAGGGCTGCAACTGATGGTTTATTTCACTAATGGTTCATCTTCTGAAGTCAGAACATGTACAGAAATGTCCAGGACTAGTTCCCAGAGCTCAAAGTGACGTCTTCCAATGTCTGAACAAGACTTAAAAACACAAAGATATCCATCCATCCATCCATCCATCCATCTTCTCCCGCTTATCCGTGGTCGGGTCGCGGAGGTAGCAGTTCCAGCAGAGAGCCCCAAACTTTCTTTTCCCTGGCCACATCAACCAGCTCTGACTGGGGGATCCCAAGGCGCTCCCAGGCCAGCGAAGAGATATAATCCCTCCATCTGGTTCTAGGTCTACCCCTTGGTCTCTTCCCAGCTGGACGTGCCTGGAACACCTCCCTAGGGAGGCGCCCAGGTGGCATCCTAACTAGGTGCCCGAACCACCTCAACTGGCTCCTTTCGACGCGAAGGAGGAGCGGCTCAACTCCGAGTCCCTCCCTGATGACCGAACTTCTCACCTTATCCCTAAGGGAGACACCAGCCACCCTGCGGAGAAAACCCATCTCGGCCGCTTGTACCCGCGATACCCACAAAGATATCCAGCTTAGTAAAACACACATTTGTTTTAAATGTTAAATCACCTTACTCTCTACAGAAAGTCCAACACTCCAGTCCCAGTGATGGGAAGATATAGATCCTGATTGTGCCTTTTCATGGAGAGTTTGTGTGATCTGTGCTTAAGAGACATTTCCCCTTTCAGTTATGATGATTTATTCTCTATTGTCAGACTACCGATGGGTCAATGCAAACCCAGCATTTGGATCTTGACTCTTGAGACACTAACATAACGTTTAAATTCCTTCAGGCCAAGATTGAATCCATCATGAATGTGGGAAGTGAAACTCCATCAGTGTTTTAGAGCTTCTTGCAGCTTCTGTACGCAGAGGGTCATACAGAAAGGTTACAGCAGTTTAAATATGAGCTGTCATCTGAAGCGTATGGCAGCGGCTGCATGTGGTCAGTCTGTAAATCACTGGGGGGGGAGAAGGGGGGAGAAGGGACTGAAACTACAAACTACATCACAGAGTGGAAACTTGGGATTGTTTGAGATGTTACATGTGGGAAAAATGTATTTCATTTTCCCATTTGCTGTGAATTTAAGCTAAAGCTGGAAAAACAGAAGTCAGCTGTAGAGTTTGCTGCTCAGACGCTAAAGTACTTTACATGTTTACAAGGTGAAACAGCTCCAGGATGCTGATTGATTCAACATCATACCATTTAAATCACAGCGTACATTCTTGTTAAAGTTATATTAAGTGTGGCTGCAACGAGTGGTGGATGAAGTATTCAGATCCTTCACTCAGGTAAAAGTACTACAGCAATGCATAAATACTCTATATAAAAAGAAACTGCATGACAAATCCTACTGAAGCAAAAGGTACATTATGAATTAGCAAAATATATTAACGTATTGACATTATTAACTGGTATTTTATTTTGTCAAGTCCACTATTGCATGTGTCACTGTTAAAAACATGCACGAATCCAATATAAGCTTCCTACTGACTCTATTATTATTATTTGTTATAAATACAATTAACCCTGTGTACTCACTAGCAATGTATTTTCTGTTAGCCAATTAGTTCAATAATCAGTCAATTTGGACTCAATAATAAGTATTTTGGTTTATTTTTAATGCATAATTGTTATTTTCCAATCGTAAAGTGTTGCTTTTGAATTATTCTTGTCGTGGACTAACTAGTTACAACACTTGTATTAAACGTCAGGGACAACCCTGGTTCTCTGTTAAAATGTTAAGTGTTAAAAACATAAACAGTGAGAAGTAAATTCAGTGTGTTTGGCAGCAGCTTTTACTGAATACTATTAATATTATTATCATTATTAGCCCCTGCATGCTCAGCCTCTTGGTAGATTAGTCAATATTGATGTTTTTGGGCTTAAGTCGGGTTTTAATTCATTTGTTGTGCTTTTTCCACGCCGACTGAACGTATTACAGAGAAACCTATGAACACATCGCTGGTAAACAAAACATTGTGCATGATTCTTTGTGGAGGATTTCATATAATAACAAAGGGTTTGAGTCTACTAGGAAGGTACAGCACTACTTATCGGCTCATTTTTGGTGCTGTGAAATAAAATAAATATTGAGAAATAACTTCAGTGTGTTTTGCAGCAGCAGCTTCCCGCAGGCCTGATGCTGCCTTCAGTGCCCCATCAGAGCGACCTACAGCCGGGCAGTGATGGAAAAAGGATGCTCCTGCAGACTACTGACACTACAGACACATTTCACCGACATCCAGCGCCTGAAATAACACCCAAAGAGTCGCTTTCTGACGGTAAACAAACCCCCTAGTCTCCGGTGGGACGAGCCTCGCTGCCGTGATTTCAGACGGAGCTACATCATCACGCAAGAAGACCCGTTTTATTCTAATGAGAATAATAAACAAAAAGCATGAAAAACGCGGAAAATTAAGAGTGTTATTACCGTGTTTCTCGGGTGTATTTCTGCGCTATCCGTGCAGGAACACAGCTCCGGTTCCTCTGGGCATTCTCCGGTGAAAGTGCAGAACAAACCACCCGGGCTGACAACAATAGCCTTCAATCCATATGTTACACACACACGCACACTCTCTCACACACTCTCTCTCTCTCTCTCTCTCTCTCTCTCACACACACACACACACACACACACACACGCACACACACACACACACACACACACACACACACACACACACACACACACACACACACACACACACACACAGTCACTGTATAATAAGACAGAGAAAGCTCCAGGTCCAGGACGCACTGAGCAGGCGCCGCAGCGTGGCACCAGTTAGCCGAATGAGAGCCGTGAAATCCGGCCTTAAAGAAACAGGAGCCCCGGGGGAGGAGAACCAGCCCCCACCCCGACTCTCCTGCTGAAACAAGGCCGCTCAGGGGCTCTGTTCTTCCGCCTTCTTCCGCCATCTGCTGGAGAGGCACCGGTAGTGAAGCTCCATACAGAAACTCTCCCCTCCAAACATCAGTCAGAATCAGAATCAGGTTTATTACCAGGGCCCTTTCTCATTTCACTAATTTCCTCTCGACTCCTCGAATCCTCGGTCCTCCGGTAGTGACCCGGAAACGGATTTCAGCGCGCCATGTTGAAGGACATTTAACTTCTCTAAATGCACTTCGAGGACAGAGG